>NW_024097606.1:0-131389 GCF_016545835.1 Crotalus tigris
TGTTGTAAAGTTGACAGTCGGATCCCCCTAAAGAGAAAGCAAAACCTGCAAGGAAACAAAAGCAGAAATCAGGAATCCCACCAAGGTTTTTGAGGATGTTTATCATAATATTGTGTATTAGTCTGTCTGCCTTAACATCTGCACTTTTCACCCAACTAGCTTCCGATAATGGATAACCTTTCCACTGCACTAAGTACTGTAACCTTCCCTTATACCAGCGACCTTTTAGAGACCAAGTGCCCAAACTGCAACCCAAAACCTACTTATGCATTGCTGGGCGCCAGGTGGGCATGGCCACTGAATGGGTGTGGCCACTGAGTGGTCATGGCTATGGTAGTCATGGCAGCATGGGTGGGCGTGGCCACCTTGATGTTGCTCCTGGGGAGGGATGCCTGTGGGAGGACGGACAGGTTTGGGGGAGATCCAGGGGTTCTCTGGCAGGTGGACAGTGGGCAGGAGGCTTGCCCTGCAGGGTGAGGCAAAACAAGGGAGGGGGCAGGGCAGGAATGCCATTGCCGTGGGGCAAAGCGAGGCAGGGGCCAGGGCTGGTTGCAGACAAAAGGGGGCTCCAGTGAGGAGGAGGATGTGGAAGAGGGTTTAAGCAAGCTTAGCAACTGGAGTGGGGATCCTCCCCCAAAACAAATGTGCTTCGTGGGTAACCTCAAAGCAAAATAAAAGAGACCAAAACCTGCTGCAACTACCCAGCAGATGGGAGGGGAATAAAAACTAAACAGGACCCCCACCAGTCCTCAACAGAAATTCTCATGACAATGAAAGCCTTGGACGGGAAGATCGTGGGCAGGCGGGCGTCTTGCTCAGCTGATGGCTTGGGGGAGAAGGGGGCACCCCTTCCCAAATGCAGCCCTCTCACAAAAGCAGGATGAAAACTCCAAAAATTGACAAGGAAAAAAAGTTAAAACAGAAGAATGTCTCGTGATGGTTTTCTTCCCCATTTTCTTCTGGCTGCAGTTTAAATATGTAAAGACCACAAAAGAAAAAAACTTGGCTTTCTCTTGTTTTAATTCAGAAGGAAGGAACGGGAGGATTGGGGGAGGGTTGTTTGTTTCAAAGAAAGGGAAAGAAAGGGGCTGGGGAGCACGGCTGGAGAACGGCGATGGCACAAAGCTTCTGGCTATGCAGGGGGGCGTTCTCTTTAAAAGAGCAAAAAGTAAAAATTCCCTACTCACTCCACCTCCCAAAAACACAATAACAGAGTTTTCAATGATACAAACAACTTTTTATTTAAAAGTAAGTTTTCATTTGGCATGCTTTTGAAGAATTATTGTGATTTTTGCTGTTGTATGCCTGCTGATAATTTATTTACCCTTGGCTCATATTTTGTAAGTTTGAGAGCAACACATGCAGCACTCAGGTCATCTGTTAGTCTGCTTCTGATGTCAGATTTGATATAATTCAAAGCTGAAAACAGCTGCTCACAAGCATAAGATGATCCAAACAAAGTTAAGGAAAGCAATCCCAAGTGCTTTCATTGACTTAAAATTATTTGGCAGAGAATTCCACACTTTGAGGATTTTGTTTTCAGAACTAACTGTGCTGTCCTTTGTCATCCCTTCCATCTTCTCTACAGGTTACAGAATTTATTTTTCCAGATAGAGTTTTCTTGAAATTCCAGTAGCTCCATTTCCAGATTTCCTAAATCTAATGTAAGCAGGAAAGACCAAGTTCTTCAAATTTGGCTTTATCTGGAGAAGTAAGAAAACACAGGGTTGTCTCCATCTTATGGAACTGTAAAAATCTGTTACTAAAATTCACCTTTGCAGCTGCTACAATGCTAGAAAATTCCTTGCAGATTTTCTGATGGCTTGTAGGATTGTCTGCAAATGTTGTAGAATTTTCTAAATGAATTTTTAGATTTTGAAAATATTTCAGCTGCCCTCTTTCAAGGTCTCTTTCAAAAACCTGCAGTTTTCTTTCAAATGTTTTGATATCACAAAACATCCCTTTTTACTGTTTTCCCCACACCTTGTAATTGTTTGTTCAGTACACTGAAGTGTTGTATAAAGTCTGTAAAAAACAAGAGGTTGGTAAGCCGGGCCATATCAGTAAGCTGTGGATATTTTTGCCCTTTTTCATTCATAAACAACCTAATTTCATCCAAGCAGGCTACAAATCTATCCAGGACTCATCCTCTGTTCAGCCACCAGACATTATTATACATAAATAAACAATTATACTGTGCTTGAACCTCCTCAAGAAATACTTGAAACTGCCGACAATTCAGAGCACGAGCCATGATGTAATTCACTATTTTTGTGACAACTTTGAAGGCATCATCAATTTTTTTGTTGCGTTCCCTGGCACAAAGACCTTCCTGATGTATAATGCAATGGAACTGAATGACTTGATGTTTTGTTTCTTTAACAAACAATTGTATGAAACCAGATGTTGCCCCCACCATAGAAGGTGCTCCATCACTTGTAATTGAAACCACCTTTTCTGATCTTATGTCTTGTGACAAAAAAGCTTCCTTCACAGCATTGTAGATATCTACACCTTGTGTTCTTTCAGGCAAAGACACCAGTTTCACTAGCTCTTCTCTCATGATGTCACCAACAGCATAATGCAAAATTACTGCTAGCCTTGCATGATTATTTATATCTGTGCTTTCATCCAAGCACATGCAGTAAAAGGCTGCCTTTTGTATGTCAGTGGTGAACTGCTGACTAACATCACTTGCCATGCGCTGGACTCAATTTTTCACAGTATTTCTGTTAAGTGGTATCTCAGAGATGTGTTGAATAATTTTATCCTTATTTGGGAAATCATGAAAAAGAGAATCACTCCCAGACAACATGGCTGTTTTGATAATATACTCATCAGAGAGGGCTTACCATGTTTTGCTATGCAAAGTAAAAATTTAAAACTGGCAGCTGTCAGGTGATTTGTTCTGGAAAGATAGTTGGAAAAACTAAAATGCTGGGAATGATAGTTCCTCAATTTCCCTTCAAGAAACTCTTTTCTTTCAGCATCACCAAGTTGGGCAACATTTTTGTAGTTGGTTTCAAAGTGCTGTCTGACACTTGATGTGCGACACACAACACTTTCGTTGCATAGAACACATAACGCTTTCCCACTGAGTTCAATCATTCCAAATGACTGTGTCCAGGCCTCTTGGAATGATCTTCCACTATCTGTTTTTGATTTTTTTTGCTGTAGTCATTTTTGGGTGGGTGTACAAGACTTGGAGTCTATAAAAACACAAAATTTAAAAAAAATAAAGCAACCAATACAAATCTGTCCCAAAATAACTAACACTATTAGTTAACACTAAAGAAATGGATATTCCCTGAATCAATACTCTAGGAGAGGGGAATTAAACAATGAAAGCAGTGTCTTGGATTTTACAGGTTGTTGGAAAAGTCCTCATTCATTTTACCAGATACTGAAAATAACAGAGAAATCTTGAAGCAGAACGCCTGTGTTAGCAGATGCAACTGATATAAAATCTGGACAAAGAATAGTCAATAAAGCATTTTTGGTTGTCTACTTTATCTTTCCTAATGAGCTGTAACTAACTTCCTCACTTAACTTTGCAAAACCTGTGGGTCCCATACCATTCCACATACCTGCAAGAAAGCAGCTGCAATCCGGGTACTCTAACATGGCTTTTACAGTTGCCTAGCAAAGTGTCAAAAACTTGATGAACCCCCCCCCCAAAAGGAAAAAAGTGATAAAGTACAGTAGCCCTCACTTTACAACAGTTTGCTTAATGACTATTTGAAGTGACAACAGCACTTTAAAAAGTGACTTAAGACCATTTTTCACACTGTGGCATATGCCCACCCCTTGCCCCACGAGGCCAAAGCAAGGGCCACCCCCTCTGCTGTCTGCCTCTTCACCATCGCCCCATGAGGCCGAGGCAAGGCAGCTTCAAACACCAGGTAGGCCACCCCCTCCACTGCCTGCCTCTTTGCCATCGCTGCCATCGCCCCATGAGGCCGAGGCAAGGGCCGCCCCCCTCCACTACTTGCCTCTTCGCCAAAGCCGCCATCACCCCCTGAGGCCGTGGCAAGGGCTGGCCCCCCACTGCCTATCTCTTCGAGACCATCGCCCCATGAGGCTGAGGCAAGGTAGCTTTAAACATCAGGCAGGCCACTTCCCCTCCGCTTCCTGCCTCTTTGCTATTGCCACCATCCCCCCACGAGGCTGAGGCAAGGCAGCTTCAAACACCAGGCAGGCTGCCTCCCCCTCCACTACCAGCCATTACCACCGCCCCACAAGACTTGGCAGATGGTAGGTGAATGCTGCCTCGTTGGGCTCTGCTGAGGCCAGCGGCCAGCCGAGGCAGTTTCAGACACCAGGCCGCCCCCTCCTTGTTCCCTGAGTGGCCAGCCACTGAAACTTACCACTGTCGTGTCATGCTCACTCACTTGCTGTCTGCACCAAATGCTGCTCCCACCCAAAGTTGCTCCTTTTGTAGCCTCACCCCACCCAGATCTCTCAGCTATTCCCACACTCCACATGCGTGGAGTGGGGGAGGGGAGCAGTCCGGCCCGGTGTCCCTCATTGGCAATGGCACGCATGCCAACAGAGATGGCTCTGTATGCCGCCTCTGGCACATGTGCCATAGGTTCACCACCACGGCCTTATACAATCTCGAATCAAGAATATGTTTGATCTCATAATGGCCTTCCCCTTCAACTAAAATGGGTCCCAGTGCATTCTTAGGTTGTAGTGAGGATTCTCTGACAGACTTTAGCAAACTGCAATGAAAAACAGGGTGAATCTTTCCTAATAAACAAGGGAGTTTCAACTCAACTGTGATGGGATTTATAATTTTAGTTATGGGGAAGGGGCCAAGAAATTTGAACCTTAAATATTTGGTAGATAGGTAAACTTTCTCCCCTGTATAAAATGGCCTCTGAGGGGATCATTTCTTATCACCTTGTTCCTTATATATTTTTGTGGCTTGGGCTAAGGCAGGGGTAGGCAATCTCGGCTCTTTTATGATTCATGGATGTCAACTCCCAGAATTCCTGAGTCAGCTATGCTGACTCAGGAATTCTGGGAGTTGAAGTCCATGAGTCATAAAAGAGCCGAGGTTGCCTAACCCTGGGCTAAGGCTTTCTTTACATTGGCCCAAACACTCTGCCACAATATCACCCCCTGTTTGCGAGAGAGGGGGTTCCTTTGGATATTCAGGCACAGGAACAATCTCTTGGCCAGTAGCTATTTTGAATGGGGTAAGTCCAGTGCTGCTGTGCACTGTATTATTATATGCCACTTCGAAAGGCAGGAGGTTAGCCAAATTAGTCTGTTGGTAGTTAATATCTGAGGTATTACTCCACCATTGCATTTGCATGTTCAGCTGATCCATTTGTGCTCAGATGAAAAGCCGATGAGAGCCCTTACATGGACCCAATTACCTTGACTAAATTTCTCCAGAACCTTGCAGTAAATTGGACCCCCCCATCCAATATAATCCTCTTTCGCACTCTGTGGAGGTGGTAGATGCATTTCAGGAACAGCTTGGCTAATTTTTGAGCGGAGGGGAGCCCTGAGCAGGCAATGAAATGGGCTTGCGTTGAAAAGAGATCAGTGACAGTTCTTATTACTGCATTTCCCTTACTTTCTGGTAATTTAACAATAAAATCCATGGCTATCTCCTCCCAGGGTTGGGATGGATATGCTACATGTTGCAATAACCCTGGGAGTTTACCAGGACATTTCTTCATGACTGCACAAGTGGTATAGCTCTTTACATAGCTTTCAATGTCTTTTTTCATCCCTGGCCACCAAAACTGCCATCAAACTAAATGCAAGGTTTTTAAGAACCCAAAGTGGCCAGCCTACTTGACATCATGACTGCGTTGAAGGACTTGAATTTTGAGGGATTCCAGCAGGTATAGTTTGGACCCCTTCCAGGCCAAACCATCCCAATACATCAACAGTTTTTTTCCTGGAACCAGGTATCGATCTTCAATTCTTACCTGAACTTTTAGGTCACATGGCTATCAGTCTTGGTAGATTTCCTCTGTGTCTGGCCCCTTGTGATCACTTGAGAAATTGATTGCGGTAGCAGAATGATAGAATTAATTATTTCCTCCCGATGGCTCTTGTATTGGGGAATTCTCGACAAGGCACCAGCTAAAAAATTCTTCCCTCCCAGGAAATACTTTAAAATAAAGTTAAAATGATTAAAATATTGTGCCCATCAGACTTGTTTAGGGGACAACTTTTGAAGGGTTTTCACTGCTTCTAGATTTTTATGATCAGTCCATACTTCAAAACGCCCTTTGCTCCCTTCAAGGCAGTGGCACTAAGTTAGCAGCGCCCACCTTACTGCAAAAGCCTCCTTCTCCCACACAGCCCACCGCCTCTCAGTGTCTGTCAGTTTTCTAGAAGTGTAGGCACAAGGTTGTAGGTCTCCTTTTTGGTTTCTTTGTAAAAGTGCTGCTCCCATGGCTACATCACTTGCACCAGCTTGGATGATGAATTGCACCTCAGGGTCAGGATGTTTGAGAACTGGTTCGGCTGCAAACAGTCTCTTTAAGTGCTCAAATGTAGCTTGGCACTCCATAGACCATGGGTCGGCAACCTGCAGCTCTGGAGCTGCATGTGGCTCTTTGAGTCTTCCCCTGCGGCTCCCAGCCTCCATTTGCACAGAGAGACAGAGACAGAGAGAGGCTCTCTCTCTCTCTCCCCCCCCCCCTCTCTCTCTCTCTAACTAAGTAAATAAGTAAGTAACTAAGTAAAAAAGAAAGTGGACTCACAGTGTTCTCCGAGGAGCTGAAAAGCTTTTTGGGTGGGGCTCCTCCCTGTGGTGCGTCTCTGCAGGAAGCAGGAAGGGCAGGAGAGAGCTAGCTAGCCCAGCCAAGCTGACAGGAATTCTGGGAGTTGAAGTCCATGAGTCATAAAAGAGCCCAGGTTGCCTACCCCTGAGCTTGTTGGAGAACAGCTTGAAGCCAGCTTGCCAGGTGAGCAGAAGATCAGAGAAAGGGAGAGAAAGGGGGGGAGAGAGAGAGAGAGAAAGAGAGAGAGACAGAGAGAGAGACCCTTTTGATATCTAAAATGAAGATAACACTGCATATATCTTTTTTACCTTTATGATATATACATATATCATAAAGGTAAAAAAGATGTATGTATGTATTTATGTATGTATGTGTATGTATGTATATATATGTATGTATTTATATATATGTATATGTATGTATATATGTATATGTATATATACCTGTAATGAAGGTAAAAAAGGATATATGCAGTATTATCTTCATTTTAGATATCAAAAGGGTTTTGCGACTCCCAGTGTTTTGTTTTCGATGGGAAACGGGTCCAAGTGGCTCTTTGAGTGTTTTGGGTTGCCTACCCCTGCCATAGACCAATGTAAAGTTTGACAAGGTCGGGGCTTTTCCACTCCTTTCCCAGTTTTCAGTAGCTCAGTGATCAGCAGAGCTATCTTAGTGAACGAGGGAATGAATTGCCGGTAAAAGTTCGTGAATCCTAGAAAACTTTGAAGCTGCTTGTGGGTCCATGGGGGCTGCCATTCCAGCACTGCTTTAACTTTGGCAGGGTCCATTTCCACCCCCTCATTAGAGATTCCCCAGGTAGTTAAGGCATGGCTGATGGAATTCACATTTAGAGAGTTTAGTGTAAATTTTAGCTCTCAACAGCTTCTTGAGCACTTCACACACTAACGTGACATGCTCTTCCATGGTCTCGGTGTAAATAAGGATGTTGCAAGAATAGACTAAGACCCCCTTGAACAAGTGATCATGCAGTACTTGATTGATCAATTGGAGACTGAAAGGTATAACCTTGACCCGAAAACTTCCCAGGGAGTTGTTGAAAGCTGTTTTCCATTCATCCACTTCCTTAAACCACACTCAGTAATAAGCTTCTCTTAAGTCCAATTTAGTGAAAATGTTCCCCTTGGCTAGGTGGGCCAACATGTCTTTCATTAAAGGAAGGGGGTACATATTCTCAATACTGACAACATTTAACCTTTTAAAATCTACACATAACCTCATCAATCCATCTTTCTTTTCCTTAAAAAGCACAGCCACATGTGATTTGGCTGGCTGGATGAACCCCTTGGGTAAGTTCTTGTCAATGTGCTCTCTCAGTTCTTTCATCTCTCTGGGTGTCATAGAGTACATTTTGGCTTTGGAAGCTTGGCTCTGGGCTGGATTTCAATGACATAGTCAGTTGCCTGGTGTGGGGGGAGGACATCACATTCCCTTTCACTGAATGCCAGTTGGATCCCTGGCACGTGTTCTACAACGGCTTTTAGAGTCTCAAGAGTTCCTTGGGTCTCAGCTATGGGAGGCCCTTGTACTTTGCTGGTCGATGTGGATGGTTGACGTTGCTAACCTTAGAGTCCTCACTCCACCAAATTATGGGGCGCCACTTATCTAGCCAAGCCAGTCCCAGGATTACAGCCTCAATTATCTTAAGAACTACCACGAAACAGATGATTTCCTAGTGTCTCCCCATTTCCAAATGCATTGGTTTGGTCAGGTGCATGTCAGGAGCTTTGATAAGATATCCATCTGTCTGCTCAAATTTTATGGCCAGGGGCATTAGCTTGACATAGATCCCCCACTCTAGCACTGTAGGGAGATTGATTAAATATCTGATGCAACCTGAGTCAATTAGGATGTTATCTGTTTGGGCACCTGCTTTGGGTACTATAATTTAGGCAGAGATGGTGAAAGGTGGGATGGGTTGACTTACCATTGGGTCGTCTTCACCCTCCTCATCATTGTCATAAGGAGTTGGCATTAGCAGATGCTCAGGTGAAGCTTCTTTTCTCCCTGGAGAGGGGGAGTGACCCAAATAGTTTGCTCTTGACAGCCCCAATTCAACTTCTCACATCTGGTCGTGGATTCCTCTTTGACTTTGTGATGGTGGCAGGTGCACTTTTGGCCTAGGGAACAGGAACTGGACAATCAGCAGCCCAATGTTCTGATTGCCCACACTGGAAACATTTGATCGAAGGTCTGGTGGATGCTCAAAGAAAACTGGTGGCTGCAGTAGTTTTGGGATGTTTGCCAAACAGGCGCTTTTCTTGGTTCCACTTTAGCTTTGATTCAGTGGTGGCGGGTCTCTGGTAACGACCCAGTTTGATGTCTAGGGTCACAGCCATGCAATACCACTCCCAGAGCTGATCATGGACTCCCTGGTAGGTGCATATTTGGAATAAATCTCGATATAGTCCCTCTTTGAAATGGTGAATCAGTGACATCCGGTTTGCCATTGCAGCGCCACGAACGCTGGAAGACGAACTCCATCTTTCATGTCTGACTTTGTACCACTTTTCAACCCTGAAAAGGGTTGAAAGTCGCCCTGTAGGGGCGACGAGCAAGGAGGGGACCCCTGTTTGATCATGGTAGGGCGGCGGCCCTTCCGTTGGATCTGGGGAAGCCCTCCAAACCCGCGGGGAAAAGACTGGCCATAGCAATATGGCTCGTCACTAAGCTGCAATGCAGATGAAATATATATATATATATATTCTTTTGAAACTTGGAGGCTAAAAGTGTTTCTATTCTTACTGGAGATGTTTGTTTTATCTGAAAAAAGAAGTAAGACTTGAAAAACTATCATAAAAACTTTGGACTTAAAAAGTTTTAAACAGCATTGTTGACATCTTGCAGTGAAGTATGGTATTACAACTTGTTATTGCCTAAAAGAAACTTGGCTTGAAGCCCAGACTCCAGAAAAAACTTCTTTGACCTTGGCAGCTACTACCTGTGAAAAACTCAGCTATAAAGAAGGAACTTCTGGGAGGCATATCTGGCCTGTTTGAACTATGAATGTAAACTTTTACTGACTTTTAGAGCTATTCATGTGGAATTTCTTTCCTATTTCTTTACATGAGAAGCATATGCTATTATATGAGATGATGGAATACCTTGGACTATAAACTTGACAAACAATTTCTACTATAAAGACCACCTATAACACGTGAAATAGGTGTCCCATACCTAGCTATAAAAAACAAAAAACTATTCTTAACGTTTGATTCTAAAGTCTTCAACTTAACATACTATCAAGAAAATATGGATGAAGATCAGGAAAAAATCCTTTCCATATTGAAATCAATACACAAAACCATTCTTTCAGCTTGTAACAAAATAAGATGCAACATAAAGGAACAAGATGCCAGCTTAAATATACAAACCCAGATCTTGATTACAACCAAAGAACTAACAATGCAGAAAATAACAGGAGAAGTGGAACAACTAAACATTAAGACAGAGGATTTAATTGGCTAAGAGATCCAGCCAATGGAAAAATCAGAACAGAGAGTGACAACATTGAAAATAGAAAAGACTTTTTACTAAAATCAGAAGAAATTTGAGGGAAAGGAAAAGGAACAGATTGAATGGAAGACAAACTTATCAGGACAGTTGTGGGAAATTGGAGTAATAGGGAGGTGATCTAATAAATACAAATGGGATAGTTCTTAAAAAAAACTGTGACCAAATGGTCTTTCTTATTCCAAATAATATATATAATAATAGAGGGAGAACTACTTGATGATTCAAAAGCACTGACATGGAAGGTTAGTTGGCAAAGGAAGAAAGCCAGAGTAAGGCTAAAGAAAATAAGGGTTTTGATTTATTAGAGGGGATTTCATATTACTAATTAGAGGGTTGAATGTGGTGGAAATTAAATAATTTTTAGAAAACATCTTAAGAAGCCAGAACTCTTGGAATATTTCTTCCAACAGGCATCTTTATTAAGAGAAAATGATGGCAGGCATGCTAGACAGGATCTAAGAAATTCTCTTCCATCCTTCAATGTTTTAAGCATTCCCAAGCAGCCGCCCACCCCACAGTTCTTCCAGGAGATGATCCTTGTTCCCCCTTTTTTCCTTACTGCCAGCAAAAGGGAGACTTCAGAGAGCCAGTAGATGAAAGGCAATGGCCATATTGTTATGGTCAGTCCTCTTGGTGAGAATCAACATCCAGTCCTTTTGAAGTTTTAATGAAGGAAGTGAGAGCTATAAAACCCCCCTGCTCATCCCACTTCCCCTTTGTAGTATGAAAGAATCCAGAGAGAGCAGAAATTGGTTTTTCCCAGAGTAGATAACTAGAAATGAAATATAATTGGATTCTGACATCGTGCCCCCCTTAAAAATAAGAGAGATCCACCTGTAAAGAAAACAAAACAGGTATAAAAGTTAGTCTGGCTTGTTAGGATACTCTGTATGAAACTTCTTTAATAGCTTTGGGGCTATGACATGACTTTTATGAACCCACTCATTTTGTGAGGCAGGAGGTGTTTCCATGCTACTAGGTATTGAGTTGCCCCATGATATCTCCTAGAATCTAGGATTTCCTTTATCTTGAAGTGTTGTTCACCTTCCACCATGATTGGAGGTGGTGGTGGGGAGATTTTTGGCCCTAAAGGTGACTGATGTTCTCTTTTCAGCAATCTGCAGTGAAAAATTGGGTGTATTTGTCTAAAATTTTTGGGTAATTCTAATTCTACTGTTACTGGATTTATGATTCTTTTAATTGGAAAAGGCCCTATATATTTCGGTCCAAGTTTTTTACAGGGTTGTAGGGATTTTAGGTATTTTGTAGATAAGTACACCATTTTTCCTGTAATGAATGGTGTACGCTCAACCCTTTTTTATCGGCTTGTGCTTTGTATGCCTGCCTAGCTTCATCTAGTGCTTTTCTAACTATTCGCCAGGTGTTTTGTAATTGTTCCATCCATTCTTTCAGTGATGGGATCGCCGGTTCATTTGGGATTAGTTCTGGCATGGGGTTGAAACTTTGACCGATAGCTATTTGAAAAGGAATGTAACCTGTGCTGGAGTTGACTGCATTATTGTAGGCCACTTCTGCGAAAGGGAGTAAGTCCGTTCAATCCGACTGCTGGAAACTAAGAAAGCATCTTAAATATTGCTCAAGTACTGAGTTCGATTTTTCCGATTGACCATTCGACTGAGGGTGATGGCTAAATGTCAGTCCCTGAGTGGTCCCTAAGAGGGATAAAAATTCCTTCCAAAATGCAGACATAAATTGCATTCCCCTATTGGATATGATGCATTGGGGTGCCCCATGCAATCTGTAAATATGCTGCATGAAAAGTTTCGCTAAGGTTTTTGCAGTGGGAATCTTTTGGTAAGGGATAAAGTGCACCTGTTTGGAAACCAAATCCGTGACCATCCAGACAACAGTATTCCCATTGCTTTCTGGTAATTCCACTATAAAATCCATGGCTACTTCCCTCCAGGGGGCTGAGGGATTTGCCACTGTTTGTAGTAGTCTGGGCAATTTCTCTTGCAACCTCTTGGCAGTTGCACACTTTGGGTAGCTGGCCATGTAACTTTCTATGTCCTTTTTCATTGATGGCCACCAAAATTGCCATTTAATTAAGTGTAATGTTTTTACAAATCCAAAATGCCCTGCTGATTTTGTGTTATGGCAAAGCTGCATGAATGTGACTCTTTGGGTTGTTGGTATATATAACTTTTCCCCTACCCAAGGCAACCCATGTCTCATTGTGCACACATGTTTATTTTTCTGGAACCATTCATCTGTTTCCAAACTTTTCTGGAATTCAATTCCGGTTTGGCTACCCAGCTGTGGTTTTAATTTAGCTTGGGCTCTGGTGGTTACTGGTGCTGCCAGTTGTGATTCTACCATCATTGGTTTAGAGTCGGTGGTTTGCGTGCTGTTATATTGGGGCATGCAAAAGGAAGTTCTTTCCACCTGGCAAATGCTTGAGCGTAAAGTGGAATTGGTGAAAATGCTGGGACTAGCGGGCTTGCTTAGGGTTGAGCTTCCTGGGTATTTTCAGGGCGTCCAAATTTTTGTGGTCTGTCCACACCTGGGAAGGGATTGTAAGGACCCACCCCACTTTGCATCTTAAGAAGACAGAACTCTTGGAATAATTCTTCCAATAATTCTTCCTTTATTAAGAGAAAATGGTTGCAGGCGTTCTAGACAGGACTTGGGGTCCAAGCTCTCCCATTCAAGGTTTTAAGGGGTTTCCCAGTAGCCCCACCCAATCCCCCCTACTTCCAGTAACAGTCTCAGGCGTTACATTCCCATCCCTTTTCCTTTCTGCCGGCTGGATGGAGACTTCAGAGAAAACTACATGAAAGGTAAATAGCCTCCTTTGTTATGATTAGTCCTTTTGGTGCTATCCCCATTCAATTCCTTTGAAGTTGTACCGAAGGAAGTGAGGGCCATAAAGCCCCTTTGTTCACCCCCTTCTCTTCCTTGTATGACAGAATCCAAGAAGGCAGAAATGGGGTTTTTCTATAAGTGATAACTAGAGATGAAACATAATTGGATTCTGACATCCGGCCCCCTCAAAAATAAGAGAGATCCACCTGAAAGAAAACAAAGCAGGTATAAAAGTTAGTCAGGCTTGTTAGGATACTCTGTGTGAAACTTCTTTAATAGCTTCGGGGCTCTGACATGACGTTTATGGACCCACTCGTTTTGTGAGGCAGGGAGGTGTTTCCAGGCAACTAGGTACTGAGTTGCTCCATGATATCTCCTAGAGTCTAGGATTTCCTTTATTTCGAAGTGTTGTTCACCCTCTACCATGATTGGAGGTGGTGGCAGGGGGATTTTTGGCCGTAAAGGTGACTGATGCTCTCTTTTCAGCAAGCTGCAATGAAAAATTGGGTGTACTTGCCTGAGATTTTTTGGTAATTCTAATTCTACTGTTACTGGGTTTATGATTCTTTTAATTGGAAAAGGCCCTATATATTTTGGTCCAAGTTTTTTACAGGGTTGTAGGGACTTTAGGTATTTTGTAGATAGGTACACCATTTCACCTATAATGAATTGTGTAGGCTCAATCCTTTTTTTATCGGCTTGTGCTTTGTATGCCTGCCTAGCTTCATCTAGTGCTTTTCTAACTATTGGCCAGGTGTTTTGTAGTTTTTCCATCCGTTCTTTCAGTGATGGGATCATTGGTTCGTTTGGGGTTAATTCTGGCATGGGGCTGAAATTTTGATCGTTGGCTATTTGAAAAGGAGTGTAGCCTGTGCTGGAGTGGACTGCATTATTGTAGGCAACTTCTGCAAAAGGGAGTAAGTCCATCCAATCACTTTGTTGGAAATTTAAAAAAATCTCAAATATTGCTCAAGTACTGAATGACAACGTTCCGTTTGTCCATCTGTCTGAGGGTGATGGCTAGATGTCAGTCCCTGAGTGGTCCCTAAGAGGGATAAAAATTCCTTCCAAAATGCAGATGTAAATTGCACTCCCCTATCAGAGATGATGTGTTGGGGTGCCCCGTGCAGTCTGTAAATGTGCTGGATGAATAGTTTTGCTAAGGCCTTTGCAGTGGGAATCTTTTGGCAAGGGATAAAGTGCACCTGTTTGGAAAACAAGTCCGTGACTGTCCAGATAACAGTATTCCCATTGCTTTCTGGCAATTCCACTATAAAATCCATGGCTATTTCCCTCCAGGGGGCTGAGGGATTTGCCACTGGTTGTAATAATCCTGGCGATTTCCCTTGCAACCTCTTTGCAGATGCACATGTTGGGCAGCTGGCAACATAACTTTCTATGTCCTTTTTTATGGATGGCCACCAAAATTGCCGTTTAATTAAGTGTAAAGTTTTTACAAATCCAAAATGCCCTGCTGATTTTGTGTCATGGCAAAGGTGCATGAAAGTTAGTCTTTGAGTTGTTGGTATATATAACTTTTCCCCTACCCAAGGCAACCCTTAAATAGGTGCTCCCTTGGTACATCATTGATTAATTGCATAAATATGGCGGGCCCCCCTTGTAATCCAAATGGCAAGACTTTGAATTGGTAGCACTCCTTGGGCAGTTAAATGTGGTCTTCCATTCATCCCCTTCCTTAATTCACATGCGATAGTACGCTTCCTTTAGTTCTAGTTTAGTAAAAAATATTCCTTTCGAGAGGTGTGATAACATGTCCTTCATGAGAGGTAGGGGGTATAGGTTGCTGTCACTGATTGTATTTAGGAGCCTATAATCCATGCATAAGCATAAAGAGCCATCCTTCTTCTCTCTAAAGAGGATCGGAGCAGCCACTTTAGGCTTGGAAGATTCAATGAACCCCCTTTCTAGGTTTTTCTTTATGAATCTTTCTATTTCTTCCTTCTCCTTTAGGCTCATGGAGTATAATCTGGGCTTGGGAGTTTTGCTCCGGGCTTGAATTCTATGGCACAGTTCGTGGATCGGTGAGGGGGAAGCTCATCCGCCCTCTCCTCGCTGAAAACTTCAGTAAGATCTCTGTATTCCTCTGGTATTTCTGGTAGGCCCATTTCCTCTCCCATGGATGTTTTTTCTGTCCTTAATTTTGGTAGATTCCCTTGAGGTTTTAAGTACATAAGATCCCCTTTTGGGAAATTGATTTCTGCTGTCCTCCAATTCACCCAGGAGTTCCATTTCTTTAACCATTCCATCCCTAGGATCATCGGGCATTCCTTTCCTGGGGTCACTACAAACATTATGTCTTCCTCATGTTTGCCCAGGGAGAGGTGGATTGGTAAAGTGGCACCCCCCTGCTATGGACCCATCTAACTGGCCAAATGAGATTGGTTGTTCCAGTCTCCTTGATGGAATGCCCAGGTTTCCCACTAGCGTTAGGCTAATGAGGCATTGGTTGCAGCCAGAGTCTACTAAGGCTTTCACCTTGACAGCTTCGGGCATGGGGGGAATTAAGATAGTCACTGTCTTGAGGATGGGTGCGATGGGTCCACTTACCAGGGGTTCACCCTCCGAGCTGTCATCTGAGGCATCCACTAGCCCTGAGGTGTAGGCAGGAGTTCTTTCCCCCCGATGAGCAGAGGTAGAGGATTCCATGGCCTCCATCATTCTCATGGCAGGTTCTTTTGTCTTAGCTGGAGATTTCCCGGATTTGCTGGCCAGTGATATGTCTGGGTTGTGCTGGGGGGCTTTTGAGCGGCATTCTAAAGCCCAATGCCCCTCTCTCCCGCAGTTGAAACACTCCATTTGCTTCTTGGCCATGGCCGATGGTCTCACTGGTTCACGTGTCAACTCAGGTGGTGAGCGGCTCCATTGTTTTCCTCGATGGTGCCTCTTCAGTAGGTCGATCTCTGCTTCCTCTGCCAGGATGTACCATTTGTCACGTTGGTGAGGGTCCCCTCTGGGCAGGCAAGCATCAGATAGGTCATAGTTTAGTCTGTCTTTGAAATGGCTAAGGAGGATGTCTTCCAGCCAGTTCAGTTTTCTGGCAATGGCCCGGAAATCTTGTGTATATTCGGCTACCAGGTGTTTGCCTTGCCTCATCATTTTGATCCTTTCGCAGGCTTTGCGATCAGCCAGGGGGTCCTCAAATCACCTTCTCAGAGAGGACATAAACCGGTTGAAGTCGTTGAGTTCTGGGGCATTGGAGTCATGCAAGTTCACCACCCAATCTGTGGCCGGCCCGTCTAGAGCATATTGCACAATCCTGATAAGGGCTTTGTTGCTGGGGATGTGCCGCCCATATTCCTCCATGTAGCTGAGGACTTGGGTTAGGAAAAATCCCAAGCGTGTCGGCTCCCCCTTGAATCTCACATCCAGTGGCGAGAGTCTTTGAATGGATCGGTGATATTGCCTTCCATCCAGATCACCATCTGTGGGTCGGCAGGGAGTGGGGACTACTGGATCAGCAGACGTCCCCAGGGCTGCAGTTCCACTTCCCCCTCGGTGTCTCTCCCTTTGCAGCTCCAGGAGGTGGTGCAGCCGTAGGGCTCAGAATTCTCCTCTCCTTGGGAGCTGAGGGTTCTCTTCATCAAGTCAATAGCTTACTCTAGGATCCAGCTCGAGTGCGGTGCCCAGCTTCCTTCTTCTTCACTTGCATACAGGGATTTCTCCATCTCCTGCTTCCATTCCAGTTGGGTGGGCCCCCGTCTCAGTGTCACCTTTCTTGATTTCTTTTCCCATTCTGCTTTCTTTCCAATGCCCATTGACCACTGAGGTTTGTGGTTGCACGTCTTCACCACCTCTTCTCTTAAGAAATCTGACTTCTCAGATCCTGACGTCTGGCAGGTTTTCAGTCGGGGCAGCAGCTCCCTCTCCAGGGGGCTTTTTACCTTCCCTGCTCCTTCGTCTGACATGGTATTTTTGCAAAGTCCCATGGCAAAGTTCTCCCTTCCAGGTGGACTATTTTTGAAGATCCTGTCTAATGTAAGGACCCACCTCACTTTACATCTTAAGAAGACAGAACTCTTGGAATATTTCTTCCAACAGACATCTTTATTAAGAGAAAATGATGGCAGGCATGCTAGACAGGATCTGAGAAATTTTCTCCCATCCATCAATGTTTTAAGCATTCCCAAGCAGCCCCCCACCCCACAGTTCTTCCAGGCGACGATCCTTGTTCCCCCCTTTTTCCTTACTGCTGGCAAAAGGGAGACTTCAGAGAGCCAGTAGATGAAAGGCGATGACCATATTGTTATGGTCAGTACTTTTGGTAAGAATCAACATCCAATCCTTTTGAAGTTTTAATGAAGGAAGTGAGAGCCATAAAACCCCCTTCCCTTTTGTAGTATGATAGAATCCAGAGAGAGCAGAAATGGGTTTTTCTCAGAGTAGATAACTAGAAATGAAATATAATTGGATTCTGACAGTTAGTTGGCAAAGGAAGAAAGCCAGAGTAAGGCTGAAGAAAATAAGAGTTTTGATTTATTAGAGGGGATTTCATATTACTAATTAGAGGGTTGAATATGGTGGAAATTAGATAATTTTTAGAAAATAAAGTAACATTATAATTGAATAATAAGGGAAATTTTGGTCACCTAATATAAAATATTTGGAAATCAGTTGAAAATAAGAATTCTGTTTGCCCATTTTGAGATAATAGATATTATCAGAAAAAAGAGAGGGAGTATTTGAGCTTTTAAAAATTAGACCTAAATGGGACTTCCGGTTTGGCATTTGATGAGATGGGTGGAAGAAGTGAAGGCTCCGGTTTCTTATCCTGATTTCATTCGGCCCGGCAAACCCAAGGGGTCGGAAAGTTGCCCTGGAGGGGCAACGAAGAAGGAGTGATGCTTTGGGAGTCCGGACTAGATGGCAATCAGTCCAGACGGACTGAAGAAATCTTCCAAAAGAACAGAAGAAAGGCTAACTGGTAAGCCCAGACAGGCCAAGTCATCACCAGCTAGAAGGAAAGCGAGGAGCCACGGCACTCTGCTAAACAGCTGATTGTCAACAGCATGCTGAAACTGGGTGAGTCTGTTCTTTTACTCCTTTTCCTTACGGACTTAGAAATGTTGATCCCCTGATTGGGAAGAAGCTATGAAGTAAAGACCCCAGAAGGACTAGGGGAGAAGAGAGTTAAAAGCGGCAAGAGGGGAAAGGATTTTAAGGAAAATAAAAGAATTCTTTAAAATTGAACTTAGATTGATTCAAAGAAAGACTGCTTAACTTACAGGACATGGAAAAAAAATTTTAGATTTACTTTCTAGGGTAAATAACTTACAAAGAACTTTAAAAGAAAACTTTGTAATAATCTTTTAAAACCATATATTGACAAAACAGTGTATGAGGACATCTAATGGTGAAAGGAGATACTACAATAATACCAAATAATAAAAGAATTTGAAAAGTGTTTGACCTTGAAACAACACCTGGTGTAAACAAAGTGCCTTTATGTGAGTTTATAAGAGAAAAGACTTTCTACAATTATATCTGTTGACTTTGGATATAACCAAAACAGGAATTATTGGGAGACAGCGGGCATTTCACATCTATGATTTGACTGGAGGATTGGATCTGGCCTAAAGTAGTTGGCTTGATTTTTTTGGTTGGATTTTAGCCTAAGATAGTTGGCTTTTTTTTCTTGTTGCTTTTTTTACCTTGTTTTCCTTTCTTGAGAATTTGGATTTAGCCTAAAGTAGTTGGCTTTTTTTACGATTTGGATTTTAGCCTAAGATAGTTGGCTTGAAAAATGAGTGGATCAAATCTCACCAGACTACCACAGAGCCTTTCTGGAAAGAGGCGATCCTGAACCAAAGTAGCAAGAAGAAACAGCAGCTGAAGGAGCGGCCAGACAAAAAGAGGAGGAAGAAAATAAAAATACATACTCAGAAGAGGGAGCAACACCAAGAGACCAGAGACAGATAAGGTCAACTAGAAGTCTGAGACCTAGATATAACTGAAAGAGATGGAGGAGACTGGGATTTTATCAATAAATATAAATGGACTAAATTCTCCTTTAAAAAGGAGAAAAATTTTTACATGACTACAAAAACTAAAAATGGATATAATTTGCCTCCAAGAAACATATCAAGAGACAACATTTCGAAGTGCTAGAATGACCGGAAATTGGCAAATTGTACTTTGCATTTGTATCCCAGAAGAAAAGAAGAATAGCTTTTTATATTAAAGAAAAGATGAACCCCAAACAAATTTATGCAGATGAAGAGGGGAGAATACTAATGGTGGAAATCATGATGGATCAAAAACAGATATTGATGGTAGCAATATATGCACCAAATTATAAACAAGAGTAATTTTATCAAAAACTATACAAAAAATACTAGATTTAAATTACCAAAATCTCTGTATAATGGGAGACTTCAATGCAATAGTAGATGGAAATTTGGACTATAAAAGCGCTAAACAAGGGAGAAGAGGAAATATATTACCTAGTGCATTTTTAAAAATGACAGAAGAACTCTGTATTCAAGACATATGGAGAGAGCAAAAACCCTGAGAAACCTCAATACACATTTTATTCAAATAGACTTAAATCTTGGTCCAGAATTGATATGATATGGCTATCCTCAGAACTGAAAACGATGATCCAAGAAGTGGAGATAGAAACTAATGTTTGGGCAGATCATAACCCAATGATTTGGAAAGGAACTAAGAAAATACTAAGATGGTCCCTGAATAAATCAATATAGAAAGAAAAAGAATTTCTACAACTAGCAACGAAATGGAATTTTTCTTTAAAATAAATAAGAAGGAAGAAACATCACTTCAAAATTTATGGGACACGGCTAAAGCATATTTCAGAGTGGTGGCTACAACCTATATTGCCAAAAAGAATAAAGAAAAGAAACAACTACAGTCAAAATTTAGAGAAGAACTCGGAAAGCTGGAATTAGAACTACAAACAGATCCACAAAAGAAAATACTTAAGAAACAAATGGAGATAATAAAGTATAAATTAAATTTGGTTGATTTGGAAATAATGGCTCAACATATTAAACAGGCTAAATAGAACTTCTTTGAAAATGTGAATAAGCCGGGGAGATGGCTAGCATACAGACTGAAAAAAGAAAAGGAAAAAAAAAAAGATAAATAAGCTACAAGACTTAAAAGGAGAATTACAGTTTCAAAATGATACAATGAAAAAAATCATTAAAGACTATTATGAGATACTCTACAAGGCAGAGGAAACTCCCAAAGAAAAAAATACAACAGTAGTTGAAAAAAGCAGACTTACCAAAAATTCGGAGAACATTTGAAATGTATTAAATTGAAAAATATCAATGATGGAGATTATAGAAGCCATAAAAGGGCAAAAAAGGACAAGACTCCGGTCCCAGATAGATTGCCTGCAGAACTTTATATATCACTACAGGATGTATTAAGTCCGATTTTGAAAGAACTGTGTAATGAAATTTTATTCGGCTAAAATATCAAAGATGTGGACTGAAGCTAATATAACTCTAATACCTAAGGAAGATACTGATCTGACACAAATAAAAAACTATAGACCAATATCATTATTGAATGTAGATTACAAAATTTTCGCCTCAATAATGGCAGAAAAAACCAAGAAGTTTCTGAACAAATTTATACATATAGACCAAAATGGCTTTTTGCCTAAAAGGCAGATAAAAAAAAATTTAAGAATGATCCTTGATGTGCTAGAGTATTACAAAACCCATCCAGAGAAACAGATGGCATTAATATTTCTTGATCCACAAAAGGCATTTGATAATGTCAACTGGCAATTTATGTTTCAGCAGCTTGTAGAAATGGATTTTGGAAAAAACTTTATAAATGCAATCCAAACAATCTATGATTAAACAGACCACTATAATAATTGTAAATGGAGACTACACAGAAAACATTAAGATTAAAAAGGGTACAAGACAGGGATGTACATTATCCCCACTCCTGTTCATATTAACACTGGAAGTATTGAATAGAAATATTAGACAAAATGTAGAAATTAAAGGACTCAGGATAAAAGATGAAAAATATAAATTACAAGCATTTGTAGAGATCTGGTTTTTATATTGGAAGAGCCACTTGAAACAAGCACTAAACTGCTGGAGAAAATAGAAAAATTTGGAGAAGTGGCAGGTCTGAGAATAAATAGAGAAAAGACTAAAGTGTTGACAAAGAATTTAACAGAAAAACAGAAAAACCATCTTACAAAAAAAAACAAATCTTCAAGTAGTGAAAAAAGTTAAGTACTATTTAATCTATTTAACAGCAAGATGTGTAACAGTAAAAGAAGATAACTATACACGATTGTTAAAACAAGTAAAATTGTATTTGGAAAAGTCGAAAAATCTTCAGTTGTCAATGTTGGGGAGAATAGCTACAGTGAAAATGAATATTTTACCAAAAATATCCTTCTTATTTCCAAATGATTCCTGTAAGACTGGGAAAAGCCTTTTTTGACGAACTGAATGCAGTAATATTGAAATTTATCTGGCAAGGAAAAAAAGTGCAAATCAAATTGAAAATGCAACAAGAAGCTAAAGATAGTGGAGGATTTGGACTCCTAGACTGGAGGTTGTACTACCAAGCAGCTATTTTAACATGGCTCAAAGAATGGATATTGCTTAGAAATAAAAGACTATTTTACCTGGAGGGGCATGACCTACAGATCAGTTGGCATGTCTTTCTGTGGTATGGAAAGAATAAAATACATAGATACTTTCAAAACCATTTTATAAGGAATGCACTTCTCTTAGAATGGGAAAAAATAAAAGAAAAAAATTATATTAAGATACCTGTATGGCTCTCAACAATGGAAGCTTTTGCCTATCCAAATTTAATTAATTATGATAAAGTTGTAACTTATAAAGATATTCTGGATAATGAAGGTAAACAGAAACATAGACAAGACCTACAACAACAAGGTAATGGTTTAGCATGGTGGCCATACTTGCAAATCCAAACGAGATATGAAAAAGACGTGAAAACAATGGGATTTTATAAAGAACTGATGGAATTTGATCAAGTATTGTTAAAGACAGATGATAAGCAAATTAAGAAACTTTATAGATTTCTGCTAAACCTAAAGATGGAAGAAGAACAAGTAAAAGAAACAATGATAATATGGGCAAAGAACTCTGGATACACTATAGACTTAGATGACTGGCAAAAACTATGGGATAGAAATATCAAACTAACTAAAGCTGTGCCATATAAAGAAAACTTGTATAAAATATTTTACAGATGGCATATGACACCAGTGAGATTAGCGAAAATGTTTAAAAATAATACAAATAATTGTTGGAAATGTAAACAAAGGCCAGGTATTTAGTACCATATCTGGTGGACATGCCCCAAAGCAAAAAGGGTTTGGGTCAAAATACATTCATGGTTTGAGAAGATGACGAAAAAACAAATAGACTTGAAACCAGAACTTGTTTGTTAGGAATAATAGAACTAATTATGAGAAGGAGAGCGGATGTCTAATATTACATGTATTAACAGCAGCAAGAATTGTGTATGCCCAATATTGGAAAAATGAAAATTTACCAACTGAAGAAATATTAATTAAAAATTTTTAGAGTGTGCAGAAAAGGATAGGTTGACTTTAGAGATTAAAGAGAAAGAAAATTCAGTTTATTTTAAAATATGGGATAATTTTTATCAATGGCTAGAAAAATGACTCAGAGAGAGAGGAATGTGATATGTAATTTTGAATACATGCTAATAAGAAGGATGACATGGAGTGATTAACTAATATTGTTTAAGATAATTAACTATAATTATTGTTATTATCTAATATTATATCTATTATTGATGTTTAAATATATGTACCCAGACAATATGCTGTTTGCTAAATATTGAAAATGTTACCAGGGAAAACCCCAGTCCTAACCCCAATCCTGACCCCAACCCTAACCCAGATCCCAACCCCAACCCTGACCCCATTTTATCTTTAACACCATAAAAATTAATAAAACTTTAAAAAAAAAATCTCACCAGACTTATGAAAAAGACTTACTCTGCACCTTCTGTTGGAACATCCAGCCCAGCAAGCCAGGAATCTATTGAAACAATGTTGCAGGGTGAGAAAATAAGCACTGCTCAAAACGAGATGCAAACTATATTAAAATTAATTCAAGAATCAATACCAAAAAACCATGAAGAGGCAAAAAGTAATTTTGATAAATTAAACAAACAAATGTTGAACATAAAGTCCACCAACAAATGATTGTTAAAAATAAACACAGAATTCAGAAAATGGAAAATAAATTAAAAAATGACAAAAACTGGAAGTACTAATACAAGAAAATGAAAAATTAGAACAAGCAAATCAAAATCTAGAAGGGATGGTGGCGATCTTAGAAATGGAGAAAGCAGAACACTAAGATTTCAGAACATTCCTGAAGACAGAGAAGAAAATATAGCAGTTGTGGTCTTCCAGTTTGATGACCCGGCCACCATGGATGCTTGGAAGGCAAGCTCGTCTTCTACGTCCAATTTTGCATTGTTTTTTGTATAAAGATTTTATTGGGTTTTTTTTCATCAACATATGCTAATTTTTCCAATCAACAAGTTGTCTGGAGTTTGCTATGCTAATACATGTTCAATTCCTAATCCTTCATTCTTTCCTCTAGCCAAGAATAAAATAGATTCCAAATTTGATAGTAGTCTGTATCTTCTTTATCTTTCAACCAAATAGTTAATCTGTCCATCTATGCACATTCCGATATTTTCCTGATTATTTCTTCCTCTGATGGCAATCCTTCATTCTTCTAGTATTGTGCAAAAATTATTCTCACTGCTGTAGTAATGTGTAAGATTAAATATAATTTCTGCTTATTAGTCTTTTCAGGTATAATACCTAGTAAAAAAAGTTCAGGTTTAAAATCCACTTGTTCACCCAATATTTTTTCTAACCACATATATATCTTTCTCCAATAAGCCTTTGCCTCACCACATGTCCACCAAATGTGATAATACGTGCCTATGTTATGTTTACATTTCCAATATTTATCTGACATAATTTTAAACATTTTTGCTAATCTTGCTGGCAGCAGATGCCATCTATAAAATATTTTATACAGATTTTCTTTGTATAAAGTTGACATTGTTAATTTGTAGTTTCTCTCCCATAACATTTGCCATTTTTCTAATTCTATATTATAGCCAAAATTTTTTGCCCATCTTGTCATTGTTTCTTTCACTTGTTCACTTTCCATATCCAAAATTAACAAAAAGTTATACATTTTCTTAATTAATTTCCCGTCTGAGGTTAACAAAATCTTATCAAACACAGTTTGATCCTTATAAAATCCATACATTTTTACATCTTTTTCATATCTACTTTGTATCTGTAAATGTGCCCACCAGGACAAGTTAATTCCCTGATTTTCCAGTTCTTGTTTAGATTTTAATTTCCCATCAATATCTAAAATATCTTTATATGACCATATTTTTTCAAAGTCTACCAAGTTCGGATGTATAAATGCCTCCATCATTGATAACCACCCTGGAATTTTAAAATATATTTTAGCTTTAATTTTTTCCCATACTGTTGACAAGGCATTTCATATAAAATGATTTTGAAAGTACTTATGGACTCTGTTTTTCCCATACCATAAGAAAGCGTGCCACCCCAATTATAAATCATGTCCCTCTAAATACAATAACCTTTTATTTCTAAGTGTTATCTGTAAGACATTAAGAAAAAGACGCAGGCATGTCTTGAGCAGAGGTTTGAAGCTGCAGGACACAGCTTGACAAACTCTGAGTTTATTGCTTCTTATATACTTATTACATACACCAGCTTAAACATTAGATGCTGACAAAGGTTTCTTCATTGGAAAATGTCTTCACATAAGCAACTATTTTCTAGTAACACATTACATGGTCAAAGACCAGGTAAAAAGCAAACAGGAGAAGGAACTAACAAAGGCAGGAAAAGGTAGGAGAAGGAACTTAAGCATATTATCTGTTTAGGTAGGTAAGACATTAAGTCAAAAGGGTATGAACTTCTTGCTGCTTCATTAGGACAAAGGGTATCAAAAGGTTATGAGGTTTGTGGTGGTGGGGAAAGCACGGCAGTTTGCTGCGCATGCATTTTTCCCCATATCTCACTCTTCTCTATTTTATTAGTGAGGACACTATCCTAAGCTGGAGTAGTTAGTGGGTCTTAGTCAGGGGACATATAACTTTGCATTTGTTTATACAAAACATAACTTGTTCCTGAGGTAAGTTAATGGTAGTTTAGTATGGAAAATTGAAAGTAGAGAAAAAAAGACATTGAATAACCATATATGTGCATAATTAAAGGATACCTCTTGAAAGGAGGTACAATTTAAAATTCTTTGACTGACATGTATATAATGAGGGGTTTTTTAGGTGAAGTAGTACAATTGACAATTTTTGCACAGGTAAGATTTGTAGGAACAGCTACAATTGGTGTATGTAAAACAATAGCATCAAGGGGTAACATATAAGAGGCATGACCCCAGCTTGACATAATTGCATAATGAAATTCATTGTCTGATAGTAAATTGCTTAAACCAGTATAATTTTTTTAAAACTGAAGCTGGAAGACACAAAGGTATAAGACAGGTAGAGAGTAGATTTTCCATATCATATGATTCAGAAATACAAAAGTCTGTCACTTGTGTGACATTAGCTAATTGCACCCAAATATTATATTTCATCTGTGATTCTAAAGGATGAGGTGGGAGAGCTTGAGCCCCCACACAACAATTAAGAAGGAAAGAGAGGCAAAGAATGACTAAGGAATTTGCCGTCAAAACCACAAATATGGCAGCTCATAAATTCTCTGGTGTAAGTTCTTTTCCCTGTTGCCGCAGAACCTCTTGCTCTTTGGATGTTAGGTTCTTCACATCACCCCAGGTTGTTGGTCAACTGCAATGGTGAGAGCGAAAGGGATGTTGTGCTGTCTGAAGAGTCACCTTCTTCATTTCCAGTATTGGGTTCTGGACTTGATGCCATGACATCTTTGGCTGGTCGCACACACTGGGCTGGAATCCAGAGAGGGCCTGTAGGAGCAAGCACAACAACATAGCCTTGCCCCCAAGTTAGTAAGGGAATTGGGCCTAACCAGGTTTTATCAGGCAATATGAGAAACAAAGGATAGCTGCTGTAAAGATAAAAACAAAGCCATAAGATTGGAGTCGATCCTGGGTGTGATGTAAGCACCTGGAAAATTAAAAATAAGTTGGCACACATAATGAGAGTCAGAGATTAAGTTAAAAGTCTGTTGAGAAAAGCTAAAATAGCAGCAGATAATTCTGAGGATTGTGATAAGGATTGCATTGCAGTGTAAGATACTTTCGAGGTTGTTTTCCTTTGGTCAATAAGTCAAATTCCAAGTTAATCAAATACCATTCAGATGGAAACAAATTTCCATTAAGTAGGTTGTTGTTGTTGTTAATTGCGAAGTCATGTCCGACCCATCGCGACACCATGGACAATGTTCCTCCAGGTTTTCCTGTCCTCTACCATCTTCTGAAGTCCATTTAAATTCACACCTACTGCTTCAGTGACTCCATCCAGCCATATCACTCTCTGTCGTCCCCTTCTTCTATTGCCCTCAATATTTCCCAGTATTAGGCTCTTCTCCAGTGAATCCTTCCTTCTCATTAGGTGGCCGAAGTACTTGAGTTTCAACTTCAGGATCTGGCCTTCTAAAGAGCAGTCGGGGTTGATCTATTCTAGGACTGACCGGTTTGAACGCCTTGCAGTCCAAGGGACTCGCAGGAGTCTTCTCCAGCACCATAGTTCAAAGGCCTCAATGAGATGATCTTTGAGCCCAGAAAAATAAAATCTGTCACTACCTCCATTTCTTCCCCATCTATTTGCCAGGAATTGAGAGGGCCGGATGCCATGATTTTGGTTTTCTTAATGTTGAGTTTCAAGCCAACTTTTGCACTCTCCTTCTTCACCCGCATCAAGAGGCTCTTTAGTTCCTCTTCACTTTATGCCATTAGAGTGGTATCATCTGCATATCTTAGGTTGTTGATATTTCTCCTGGCAATCTTAATTCCAATTTTTGATTCATCTAGCCCTGCCTTTCTCATGATGTGCTCTGCATATAAGTTAAATAAGCAGGGTGACAGTATACAGCCTTGCCGGACTCCTTTTTCAATTTTGAACCAATCAGTGGTTCCGTGTTCGGTTCTCACTGTTGCTTCTTGACCCGCATATAGGTTTCTCAGGAGACAAATGAGATGGTCTGGTACTCCCATCTCTTTAAGAACTTGCCACAATTTGTTGTGATCCACACACTCAAAGGCTTTTGCATAGTCAATGAAGCAGAAGTAGATGTTTTTCTGGAACTCCCTAGCTTTCTCCATGATCCAGCGTATGTTAGCAATTTGATCTCTAGTTCCTCTGCCTCTTCGAAATCCTGCCTGTACTTCTGGTAGTTCTCGATCCACATACTTCTGGAGTCTAGCTTGTAAGATTTTAAGCATAACTTTACTAGCATGTGAAATGAGTGCAATGGTGCGATAGTTTGAACATTTTTTGGCATTGCCTTTCTTTGGAATTGGAATGTAAACTGACCTTTTCCAATCCTGTGGCCACTGTTGAGTTTTCCAAATTTGCTGGCAAATTGAGTGTAGCACTTTTACCATCGTCTTTTAAGATTTTGAATAGCTCAGCTGGAATACTGTCACTTCCACTAGCTTTGTTGTTGCTCAGATTTTCTAAGGCCCATTTCACTTCACATTCTAGGATGTCTGGTTCGAGGTCAATGACCATCTCATTGTGGTTATCTGGGATGTTAAGCTCATTCTTGTATAGTTCTTCTGTGTAGTTTTGCCATCTATTCTTAATCTCTTCTGCCTCTGTTAGGTCTCTGCCATTTTGGTCCTTTATCATGCCCATCTTTGCATGAAACGTTCCCTTCATATCTCCAATTTTCTTGAAGAGATCTCTGGTCCTCCCTATTCTGTTGTTTTCTTCTATTTCTTTGCACTGTTCATTTAAGAAGCCATTCTTATCTCTTCTAGCTATTCTCTGGAATTCTGCATTCAATTGGGTATATCTTTCTCTTTCTCCTTTGCCTTTCACTTCCCTTCTTTCCTCAGCTATTTGCAAAGCTTCCTCAGACAGCCATTTTGCTTTCTTGCATTTCTTTTTCTTTGGGATGTTTTTAGTTGCTACCTCTTGTACAATGTTGCAAACTTCCATCCATAGTTCTTCAGGCACTCTGTCTATCAGATCCAGTTCCTTAAATCTATTTGTCACCTCTACTGTATATTCATCAGGAATATGATTTAGTTCATATCTGAGTGGCCTAGTGCTTTCCCCTACTTTTTTCAATTTAAGCCTAAATTTTGCAACGAGAAGCTCATGATCTGAGCCACAGTCAGCTCCTGGTCTTGTTTTTACTGACTGTATACAGCTTCTCCATCTTTGGTTGCAGAGCACATAGTCAATCTGATTTCTAGGTTGACCATCTGGTGATGTCCATGTGTAGAGCCGCCTCTTGGGTTGTTGGAAAAGAGTGTTTGTTATGACCATCGTATTCTCTTGACAAAATTCTATTAGCCTGTGCCCTGCTTCATTTTGTACTCCAAGGCCAAACTTGCCTGTTATTCCGGTTATCTTTTGGCTTCCTACCTTAGCATTCCAATCCCCATGATGATAAGGACATCATTTTTGGGTGTTAATTCTATAAGGTGCTGTAGGGCTTCATAGAACCGGTCAATTTCATCCTCTTCAGCACCAGTGGTTGGGGCATAGATTTGGACTACTGTGATATTGAATGGTTTGCCTTGGATTCGAATTGAGATCATTCTGTCATTTTGAGGATTGTATCCCAGTATTGCTTTTCCTATTCTTTTATTGACTATGAAGGCTACTCCATTTCTTCTGAGGGATTCTTGCCCACAGTAGTATACCTGATGGTCATCTGAGTTAAATTCACCCATTCCTGTACATTTTAGTTCGCTGATTCCTAAGATGTCGATATTCAGTCTTGTCATCTCTTTTTTGACTACGTCTAGCTTGCCTTGATTCATGGATCTTACATTCCAGGTTCCTATGCAGAAAAAATCTTTACAGCATCGGACTTTCCTTTCACCACCAGATATATCCACAGCTGAGCGTCCTTTCGGCTTTGGCCCAGTCGCTTTCTGGCGCTACTAGTACTAGCCCTCTGCTCTTCCCCAGTAGCATATTGGACACCTTCCGACCTGGGGGGCTCATCTTCCAGCGTCATATCTTTTTTCCTTTTAGTACTGTCCATGGGGTTTTCATGGCAAAGATACTGGAGTGGTTTGCCATTTCCTTCTCCAGTGGATGACATTTTGTCAGAACTCTCTGCTATAACCTGTCCGTCTTGGGTGGCCCTGCACGGCATAGCTTATAGCTTCATTGAGTTACACAAGCCCCTTCGCCACGACAAGGCAGTAATCCATAAAGGGGATTAAGTAGGTTAAACATTTACAAATCTTAACAAAACAATTCAGAGTCATTTCTTTTGGTTGATGGATATATATGTCTAACTAAACAATTAAACTCAACAATTTCCCCCCCCAAAAAATTGTCCAACAATTACTGTCTCTTCTTTCGAGTAAAAATTTTGTAATCTGAAACTGCAAGTGTGGGCATTAAATTTCATCTTCATTCACAAACCGGAATTCTAAGCAGAGAGGAAAAAAAGTTTAAAACAAACAGTCCCCCATTCTTCTTTCTGTCTCTCTTGCTCTTAAAGCAACACAGCCAGTTGAAAAACAAAAGAGACAGGAACATTTTTTGTTACAAACTTCTCACCACTAAAAAATAGTTTTCTCTCCTTCACTTGCATTTTCCATAAATTCTCTCACACTTTTTCCATGGGACTCTTCTCATGCAAACATTATTACTTTTCAATTTACTTTTACAACAATAAAATCTACAGTTTACTATTTCTTTCACAGCCTGGGAGAGAGTGGGTGAGGGGTGGAGTTTGAGGGCTAAAACACATACACTTAGGTATCAACAAATTAATTCATTCGTTTTCATTCTAACTGCTTGTGTAAACAATTCCACATACAAATATTTCATTTCATACTTTCTCCAGGCAAACTATTTATTTTTAAATAAGGCCTTTTTGTGTGATGTTATCAGAGAGGGTTTTGATCCTCTCCCAAGTCTTGGAAATAACACAGAACACAGACAAACATATATACACAAATACTATTAAAACAACATTTATTTAAACATATGACTTGTCCTTCAAGGAGCGAGAAAAATCATGAGGTGATTCCAACCAAAAGTGTTTTTTTTATACGGCTCTTAATCATCTCCTATTTTTCTCACCATTCCAAGCCCAAGCATAATGTTCTGGGTGGCCACACATATACACATATACATAAACAAAACACACACACATCAATTTGGGGTTTGAGGCTAAAACAGGCCTCCCCTTTTAATTAAAAAGGAGGGGAACATTTATGGTTACTTCCAATTTATCCCAGCAACTTCAAAAGACATTGGGGAAAGACTAAAAGGAATATTGAAGGTGTGAAGGGTGAGGGAAAAGTAGCAGCCTCCTCTCCTCACCTCTGACAAAGGGGAATTGAATAGAGCCAGATTAAAAGGGGAAAAAAGGAAGAAAAAAAACTTGCTTTCAGTTCTTTGAATTTTCTGTTCTTTTTCTTCCGTGGCTTTACTTGTTATCAGATAAACTAGCCAACCAGAGGTTTACAAAGTTTTTCAATGTTGTCTTGTTAAAGATTATTTATACTTCTACACATCAACACAAAGCACCATCAGACATTGTCTGACAGGGTTAAACTTAACAGCTACTTGAAGTTTCAAAACATCCCAATTGTTCAAAACACATTGCAGAGGAGTACATTTTGATTTAATTTGTTTCTTTAAATTCCTCTGACAATTCCCCATATATATTTTTTCTACTTCAAGATTGTTCCTCTAATATTTTCCTTACGGGGGAGTATGGTGGCCGTAAGGAGGCAAAAGAATTAGCTCTTCAGAAGGAGCTGAAAATCCAATTAAAGATGCTTTTGGAGGCACAGTTTTTACTTGATCCTAATCAGGTGTGGGGCTTGTAGTTAATTGTTGCCCTGCTGAAGCATCTAAGCCAAATTTTTCCACTGCTTGATGGCATTGATGCCATTGATGTAATACCTATACTGGAGCCCGAGATTCAAGATGTAAAGTATGCCCTATCTTTTCCCAATCTCGTAACCTAAGCATCCATCACTTAGAATATCAAGGGGAATGTTTCCCTACCTCATCCACCAGCTTCCTTATGTCTGCCTCAGGCACTTTCACACCTGATTTGTGTAACAGGAATCTGAGTTCCTGTACATGTTTCTGCTGGTGCTGAGATAGATTGCAACCCTTACTTACCACTGAGGGGTCCCATAGGACGAAAGTGCACTTAGAGGTCTATTCCAGATGCTGGTAAGTATGTTGGCTGTTGCTCCCTCAGAAGGGGGGGCTGTCCCAGTTGCTCCATGGGGGGCTGCCCCTGTTCAGGGGCCAGATGTAAGACGCTAAGAAAAAGGCACAGGCATGTCTTGAGCAGAGGTTTGAAGCTGCAGGACACAGCTTGACAAACTCTGAGTTTATTGCTTCTCATATACTTATTACATACACCAGCTTAACCATTAGATGCTGACAAAGGTTTCTTCATTGGAAAATGTCTTCATGTAAGCAACTATTTTCTAGTAACACATTACATGATCAAAGACAGGTAAAAAGCAAACAGGAGAAGGAACTAACAAAGGCAGGAAAAGATAGGAGAAGGAACTTAAGCATATTATCTGTTTAGGTAGGTAAGGCATTAAGTCAAAAGGGTATGACCTTCTTGCTGCTTCATTAGGACAAAGGGTATCAAAAAGTTATGAGGTTTGTGGGGGGGGGGGAACACAGCAGTTTGCTGCACGTGCATTTTTCCCCACAGTAATCCACTCTTTCACCCATGTTAACACAGATGCTTGGTAATACAACGTCCATTCCGACAACCCAAAACCTCCATTTTCCTTAGCATCTTGTAATGTTTTCATCTTAATTCTAGCTTTTTTCCTGTGCCAAATAAAGTTCAAAACCAATGAATTTAAATCTTGAAAGAATTTTCTCTCAAGTTTTATCGGAATCGTTTGAAATAGAAATAAAATCTTCAGCAACACATTCATTTTTACTGTAGCAATTCTTCCTAATATTGACAGCTGCAGATTTTTCCATCTTTCCAAGTCTATATATATATATATATATATATATATATATATATATAATATATTATATATATATATATAGGTCTTTGGTTATTCGGGTTTTCTCCCACGTAAAAGTTGGAAGTGTCTTGGCGACGTTTCGACGAAGTCTCATTCGTCATCTTCAGGCTGGTGCTTTCGGCTTCGTGCTTCTGGGAGCAATGTGTGATTGTAGCTGTTTCCTCCTTTTAACTGCCAGTGGGGGGTATGAACTGATTGGATGAGAGCTTGGCTGTGTTCTGATTGGATGGAGGTGTGTTCTGATTGTTTAGGAGCTTGGCTGTGCTCTGATTGGCTGGGGGGTTGGCTGTGCTCTGATTAGCTGGGGGGTTGGCTGTGCTCTGATTGGCTGGGGGAGTGTTGTGTTTGGGTGAGGGCTTTGTTGTGCTCAGGTTAGTCTGAGTTGCAGGGGGGTTTAAAATGGTGAGCTGCATTGCTATTTTTTGGCTTCGCATTCGTGGTCGTGCCTCATCTTCATGGTGGGTGTCAGTTTGCTTCATGTATGGATTGGAGGGGTTTAAAGTGGCTAATGATGCAGCTGTGGTCTGGCTTCTGGTTTGTGGTCGTGCCTCATCATCGGTGTGGCTTTGGGTTTGCTTTTTGCGTGGATGTGTGGTGGTGACATCCTGTGTGGTTTTTGTGAGTGTGGGTCTGGTTTCATTTTTTGTGTTAGGGAGTCGTTTGTCAATAAGGGCGGGTTTCCAAATGGCTGGTAGACGGGAGGTATCATCTCGTTTGTTCATGCTGTGTGGGCGTTTTTCTATCTCGATGGCTTCTCTGATTATTCTGTTATTAAAATGTTCAATTTTGGCGATAGTTCTGGTCTTTTTAAAGTCAATTTCATGTCCTGTGATTTTAAGGTGTTGGACCAGGGAAGAAGTTGGTTCCTCTTTTTTGACTGAGTTCTTATGTTCTTCAATTCTCTGAATATTCCACCATATCTTAATCCAAAAGGCTTTTATATTTCTGCACGACCACCAGATATGATAATAGGTGGCATCCAAACAACCACATCTCCAACATTTAGGCTGTAGGTCAGGGTACATAAAAGACATTTTTTGTGGATCAAGGTGCCATCTATAAAACATTTTATAAAAATTCTCCCTTAAATTCTGTACTTGTGTAAATTTAACATTTCTCACCCAAATAGTTTCCCAGGTATCCAGTAGAACTGGTTCACCAAAATTCTGCGCCCATTTAATCATACAATCCTTAATTAATTCTGTTTCTGAATCCAATTCCACTAGAACCCCATAAATTCTCTTAATATGAGTTTGTCTTTGATCCTTCACTTGCTTAATAAGATTTTCATCTTCTCTGAGGAAACCCACCTTACGATCCATCTTCCATCTGTCTACTAATTGCCTATATTGAAACCAAGAATAAATAATATTTTCATGTGCTAGCTCTTCCAATAGTTTTAACTGCCAGTTTTGTCCATCCCATCTAAGTAACTGTGTATAAGACACCGTATCCATTTTGACACCTCTTTTTATCCCCTCTATCGCATGCCAAGGTATAGCCCATAATGGTATTTTAAAATCACTTTAATAATATTTTCTCCAAATCCTAAGTAAAGAGATTCTTATAATATGAGATTTAAAAGCCCGGTCCACTTTTTTATTAAATATTAAATAGGCATGCCAACCAAAAAGCAAATCCCATCCCTCCAAATGGAGTATCTCCAAATTTGTTAAATTTACCCAATCACTAATTGATGTTAAAACCACCGCATCATAATATAATTTCAAATTCGGTACCTTGAGTCCACCTCTCTCACGGGAGTCTTGCATGATTTTAAACTTTACCCTTGGTTTTTTCCCTGCCCAGATAAATTTGTTAATACCTTTCTGCCATTCACTTAAATTAATCTCATTCTTCAAAATCGGTAACATTTGAAACAAAAAAAGAAACTTGGGTAGAACATTCATTTTTATCACTGCAATTCATCCCATGAGAGATAATTGCAACTTCTCCCAATTCCTCAAGTCTTTCTGTACTCTAACCCACAACCTTTCATAGTTATTCTTAAACAATTTTGCATTAGAAACAGATAGAATCACCCCCAAATATTTTACCTTATTAACAATTTCAAAACCCGTCAAATTAACCAAAATCTGCTTCTCCCGAATACTCATATTTTTAGGTAGGATTTTAGTCTTATTAACATTAATCTTAAAACCATTGCCTTCTGTTCAGAGTGAGGATCAGTTTTCCATCTCTGACTGTGATCTGCGTGTTGGTTCCCCCCAGCTCTAGGTACAACTGCCTAGGAGTACCTAGACTGCAATGGCAGACAGTTCCTCTCCCCAGGCAACTCAGACCAGTGCCCCCCCACACACACAAGCAAAGCACAGATCAGAGGAATTGGACGTGGGGGGGGGGGAGAAAAAAGCTAAAACCAAACATTTGTCTTCTAAAGATACCTCCAAGTCAGCCGGGTGAGAGGCCACAAGGAGACACCTAGCACTGGAGAGAAAATTCTCCAAGGCACAAAGGCTCAGGTCCAGTGGGGCTGAAAGGGTTTCCCCCGCCCCACTGGACGCCCCTTTGTCAGAACCTCAATTTGAATCATCGCAGGATTCCCCAAGGCCTTGTTCTCCTTAGGAGGAAACTGAGCAGGTTGGTCCTCCTCGTTCCTCCCCTTCACTGTTACACCATACAACTGAGAGCAGGCATGCCTCAACAGAGGTTGGGGCCAGCTCCAGGGACCGAGGGGAAATGGGGTCCCAGGCTCAATTCTAGGCCTTTATGCACCATGCATTCAGGCAGTTTATGTCATCCACTGAAGGTAGCCAAGTGCAGTCGCATCCTACTCCTCCCACTTCCATTCCCCCACCTCGGGCGGAGCGTGGTACTAGACCTAGCTCCGATGTTTCGGAAACCTCCTCACAATTAGGGGAGGAGGGGTCAGTGGAGCTAGGGGTAGCAGACACTCCTTTGTCTGAGGAGGAGGAACCAACACCTGAGCAGGTGACCTCTTCCGGTCTCTTTGATCCGTCCGTTTTTCGCTCTCTCCTCATAAAGGCCATTGACACGGTAAAACTTACCTCGGCCCAGGAGGAGGCACCATCTTCCTCGGCCAACCAGGAAGCAAACCCCTTGTTTGCGGAAAAGGTCAAGGAGGACCCGCAGATCCCATGTCCACTAGTCTTCAAGACTACGGTGGAAAAGCAGTGGGCTTCACTAGCTACCACGCCTTCCCAGAGCAGTTTGGACAAGAGGCTTTACAATGTCTCTTCTTCCTTCTCTTCTCTTCTAGAAGTTCCATCTGTAGATGCTCCACTGACTTCTCTGTTCTCCAATACCACAGTTCCCAGGGACATGGCTGAATTCTTGAAGGCTGAGGACAAAAAGTTTGAGTTCTCCTTTCGTAGAGCTCACCAATCTTCAGCTTGGGCCATAAGGGCAGCAACCTCTTCCTCCTTCTTTGCACGTTCAGCGATCATGTGGATGCAGGAACTCCAGGCGCTCATTCCGCCGGATTAGGTCAGAGCGCACCAAGCAATAGGCAAAGTCATTGCAGCATCCGAATATATTGCGGACGCTTCCTTGCACTCGGCCAGATGTTCAGCCAGATCTATTGCTGCCTCAGTGGCTTCACGCAGGCTGCTCTGATTGAAGCAATGGCGCACTGATTTAAAGGCAAAGTGGCGCCTAGCAACATCTAAGTACAGTGGCACCCACCTTTTCGGCCCAGTCCTAGAGCCTCACATTATTGAAGGCAAGGACAAGCGCAAGGTGATGGCCCATCCCTCCCAAAAAATGGATAGGTGACCCCAGCAGGATTATCGTAGACCAGCATTCCGTCTCAGTAGCTCCTGGGACTGGAGACAGCCCTTTCGGGCAGGGCAGGGCAGTCCTGGGATTGGCCCAGAGGCTCGCAATCCTATTCTTTCAGACAGGGTCGCCAACAGGACCGCCAGTTTAGTGGAGCCAGGGGCCAGTCCCAGACCAAGCACCCCTTCAGGGGCTCGGGCAGTCGTCCTTACAGGCGGTCCAAGTGACGCCAAGGAGGATTACCCCATTGGGGGTCGTCTGGCACTGTTTTACGACATCTGGGAGAACACAACCACGGACGCTTGGGTCAGGGAGACAATAAGAAGGGGTCTCTCCCTAGAGTTTCGATCTTCTCCCCCAGATCGTTTCATACAGTGCCCGGTTTCAAACAATATTTCAAAAGCACAACTAGTCACGACAGCCATCGCACATTTATTAGAGATCAGAGCCATAGAAAGGGTTCCTCAGGACCAGATCGGGGAAGGGTTCTACTCCATCCTGTTTGTAGTTCCCAAAGCCTCAGGCGGTTGGAGGGCGATACTGGACCTAAAAGGTCTAAATTACTTCCTCACTTACAGGAAATTCAAGATGCAGACCCTAAAGTCCATCTTGGCAAGTATCAGGAAGGGGGATTTCCTTTCCTCCATCGACCTGACGGAGGCTTACCTACACATTCTGATCAACCAGGAACACCGCAGGTTCCTGCGGTTCTGTTACGCACGCAGTCACTACCAGTACCGGGCCCTCCCGTTCGGCCTATCATCTGCCCCGAGGGTCTTTACAAAAGTCTAAGGATGAAGCCCGTAAGGGTACAGTGCTACCTAGACGACATACTGATACAGTCCAAATCTTTCTGATCAGGTCAGTCGGACCTGGCAATCAAATTCAAACACTTCAGGATCACGGGTTTTCCGTGAATTTCAAAAAGAGTCACACTACCCCCACAAGACGCCTGCTCCATCTGGGAGCATTGATAGATTCCAACCTATGCAGGGTATATCTCTCCCAGGAGCGTCAAGTCAGCATTCGGAAGCTGGCTCAGCAGATCCGAAGGGAAAAGAGGGTACCACTGGTACAAGTATCCCAACTCCTGGGGAAGATGGTCTCTTGCTTGGGCATCGTTCTATGGGCCAGGCTACACTCCAGGAACCAGTGGTTCCTCCTTCCCTTTCAAAGATGCAAAGTCAGTGCCTCCAACAGGAAAGTCAGGGTTCCCCATCACACTCTGACCTCCCTTCTAAGGTGGACTTCGTCCGCCTTGAACAAAGGTACCCTTTTCAAGGAACCTCCCAGAATTACCCTAACCACAGACGCCAGTCTGTTCGATTGAGGGGCACATCTTCAGAGCCACATAGCTCAGGGTCAGTGGTCCAGTTTGGACCTGACACACAACATAAATTGGCTGGAGCTCAGGGCCATCCACCTGGCTCTCCAAAGGTTTTCTCCCCTTGTGTCAGGGAAATACGTGTTGGTCCTGACAGACAACATTGCGGCCAAGGCTCACATAAACAAACAAGGGGGGACCCACTCTTGGTCACTCATGCAGGAAGCCCTGGCCATAGGACTTTGGGCAGAGTCCACTCTGAGTTCCATCAGAGCAGAACACATCTCGGGGGAGGTGAATCAACAGGCAGACTCCCTGAGCAGGGCCACAGTGGATCACTCAGAGTGGAAACTGGACTCAGGTCTGTTCAGGGAAATATCACACAGGTTCAGACAACCCAACTTAGATCTCTTCGCCTCCCCAAACAACGCTCAGCTCCCCAGGTTCTTTTCCCGGTTCCCGTCGAGGGGGGTGGAGGGAACGGACGCCCTCTGGAGCAAATGGCCGGAGGGCGTACTTTATGCCTTCCCTCCTCTTCCGCTACTACAGGCAACTATCCGCAAGCTCCTCCAGGAACAGGCGGAGCTGATCTTAGTTGCTCCATATTGGCCGAGACGCCCGTGGTTTGCCGACCTGGTGGACCTGTCGCTCTCGCCACCTTGGAAGATTCCCCCGGACCGAGTAGCTCTCAGCCAGGGGAACCTACATCATCTGGACCCACAGTGGCTTCAATTAGCCGCTTGGCCCTTGAGCGGGAGAGTCTAGCCAAACAGTTTTTCTCCTCTGGGGTTATCTCTGTCATCCAGGCCTCACGGCGTCCCTCGACCAACAGTATCTATGATGCCACTTGGAGAGGTTTCTGCTCTTGGTGTACCAAAAAGCAACTTTCGCCGCTTGCTGTCACCATTCCAGACATATTGGACTTCTTACTTGAGGGGTTAACTAGAGGTCTCTCAACCAATACCATACGTCGGCAGTTAGCTGCCTTGTCGACGGTCCTCACCTGTGACAACCAAGTTTCCCTGTCTCAACATCCAGCAGTTAGTACCTTTCTCAAGGGCGGGGCCAATGTAGGGCCACCTACGGTTCATCGTTACCCATCCTGGGACCTGTCCAAGGTGTTACAGGCCTTAGTTTCTCCTCCATTCGAACCTCTGAGCTCTTGCTCCTTTCACTTCCTTACACTGAAGGTGGCCTTCCTAGTGGGCATCACGTCAGCCAGGAGAATTTCAGAATAGGCTGCCTTATCGGTCAGGGAGGACTTATGCACATTCCATGAGGACAGAGTGGTCCTCAGGCTGGATCCTGCATTCATTCCTAAGGTCAATACAGGGTTTCATCGTTCTCAGGACCTAGTCCTTCCTAACTTCTGTCTTAACCCTTCCCACCGTCTGGAAAGACGGTGGCATACCTTGGACGTGCGCAGGGCCCTGCGCCATTACATTAAACGAACCTCGGTCTTCAGGAAATCTGAGGCCTTATTCGTGTCCTTTCAGCCCTCTACCATGGGTCGGAAGGTCTCTTCCTCTACTATTGGTCAGTGGATTAGGGCGTGTATTTCCAGGGCTTATATTTCTCAGTCCCTTCCAGTCCCTTCACATATTACAGCTCACTCTACACGTAGTACTGCTGCCTCGGCGGCCTGGTCTACCCAGGCATCACTCGAGGAGATTTGCAGGGCAGCGACATGGTCCTCTCCTTCCTCATTCATAAAACATTATAGGATAGATCAATTTGCAGCAGCGGAGGCTGCTTTCGGTAGGAGAGTCCTACAGCAAATAGTTGGTTCTCAGGGGACACAGGCCTAGACTCCCTCCCTATAAGGACATGAGCAGCTTTGGTATGTCCCAATCAGTGGATTCTACATCCATTCTGATGGAGAAAAGAGCGTTGTCTTACCTGAATGCTTTTTCTCATCAGGATGGTGTAAAATCCACACCCACCCTGTTAGTGTTAGTCTAGGCTTGCATTTTTTGTTCTTTTTCTTGTTTTTGTTTGGAGCCTTGCGTCTGGATGCCTCGCCTCAAAAAAACTGGGGAAAGTCACACCCAGAAGGTGGCGTGGCAAAGTTTTTTTGTTTCTTAGTCTGAGCAGGAGGGATTAAATTACCCAATCAGTAGATTCTACACCATCCTGATGAGAAAAAGCGTTCAGGTAAGACAACGCTCTTATCTCTAAGAAATGGAATGAATTTTTTATGTGTGAGGTGATGGATTCTGCATAGGGCTGTAGTTGTTTGGCGAGAAATTTGGATAGGTTTTGTAGAGGTGAGCCTATGGAGCTGACTATGGGTCTAAGTGGGGTTCCTTCTTTGTGTATCTTGGGGAGACCATAGAGCTTAGGGCATCTGGATGATTTCTCTCTGGGAATGATTCTTTGCTGGATCTCTTCGCTAATGGGGGAGGCTTTTATTTTGGATCTGGTGGTTTTTTCCAGGTAGGTGGTGGGATCTGTGTTTAGGGGTTTGTATGTAGAGTCTTGGAGTAGGTTGGTTAATTTGGTTTGGTAGTCAGATGTGTTCATAACCACCGTGGCATTGCCCTTGTCTGCTGGTAAGATTATTATGCTGGTGTCTTCTTTCAGGTTACGTAGTGCTGTCTGTTCCTCTTTGGGTAAGTTGCTTTTGGGTGGCTTGCTGGTGCAGAGGATGTTGGTGATTTCGAGTCTGATTCTGTTAGCGTCGTCGGGGTTGATTTTGGTCAGGCTGGTTTCAACTCCACATATAATGGTTTCAGTGGGGATGTGTTTGGGAGCGACTGCAAAGTTGAATCCTTTGGAAAGGACATTGGTTTTGGCTTTGGTGAGGATCCTATCTGAGATGTTATGCACTGTTTGTTTCATGTGTGGCTGTGAGGGAGGAGGGTTTTGTTTCTGGCGTTCTTGTAGTCTTCGGAGTTTGTTGGTGTGTGTGTCTGTCTTGAGGGTGGTCTGTGTTTCGGCTCTCCAGACGGCGAGTTGTTTGGATTTGTCCCAAAGTGCGGGGTGGATCTTGTTGCTGAGTTTGAGGTGAAGTGTGAGGAGATCTTTGTTAATTCGGTCTAGGAGGAATCTTTTTGTGTGAAGTTCATTTCTGATTAGGGCCAATTCTGTTTTTTTCAGGATGCATTTGGTAGCTGCAGAGTTGGAGTGGAATTTCAGTTGGAAACATGTGGGGATTAAATTTTGATCTCGGCAGTTGCGTAAGAATGCGAGGTCACATAAAATGGAAGCTCATTGAACTTCAAGTTTTTCATAGGTCCTGGTCAGATGGTGGATTTCCTCCCCGTAGAGGTTCGATATTTGTTTTCTGAGGTTTTTGCGGGTGTTTGTATGTAGGTCTTTGGTTATTCGGGTTTTCTCCCACGTAAAGTTGGAAGTGTCTTGGCGATGTTTCGACGAAGTCTCATTCGTCATCTTCAGGCTGGTGCTTTCAGCTTCGTGCTTCTAGGAGCAATGTGTGATTGTTTCCTCCTTTTAACTGCCAGTGGGGGTATGAACTGATTGGATGAGAGCTTGGCTGTGTTCTGATTGGATGGAGGTGTGTTCTGATTGGTTAGGAACTTGGCTGTGCTCTGATTGGCTGGGGGGTTGGCTGTGCTCTGATTGGCTGGGGGGTTGACTGTGCTCTGATTGGCTGGGGGAGTGTTCTGTTTGGGTGGGGGCTTTGTTGTGCTCAGGTTAGTCTGAGTTGCAGGGGGGTTTAAAATGGTGAGCTGCATTGCTATTTTTTGGCTTCGCATTCGTGGTCGTGCCTCATCTTCATGGTGGGTGTCAGTTTGCTTCATGTATGGATTGGAGGGGTTTAAAGTGGCTAATGATGCAGCTGTGGTCTGGCTTCTGGTTTGTGGTCGTGCCTCGTCATCGGTGTGGCTTTGGGTTTGTTTTTTGCGTGGATGTGTGGTGGTGACATCCTGTGTGGTTTTTGTGAGTGTGGGTCTGGTATCATTTTTTGTGTTAGGGAGTCGTTTGTCAATAAGGGCGGGTTTCCAAATGGCTGGTAGGCGGGAGGTATCATCTCGCTTGTTCATGCTGTGTGGGTGTTTTTCTATCTCGATGGCTTCTCTGATTATTCTGTTATTAAAATGTTCAGTTTTGGCGATAGTTCTGGTCTTTTTAAAGTCAATTTCATGTCCTGTGATTTTAAGGTGTTGGACCAGGGACGAAGTTGGTTCCTCTTTTTTGACTGAGTTCTTATGTTCTTCAATGAGTGCACTTATTCTTCTGTTGGTTTGTCCGATGTATATGGTGGGACAAGTGGTGCATGGGATATCATATACTCCTTGATTTTCTAATTCAATTTTATCTTTGGGGTTTCTTAGCATGGTGGATATTTTTCTGTTTGGGCAGAATGCTGTCTTAATGTTATGTTTGTGGAGGATCTTACCGATTCTGTCTGTGGTGCCTTTTATGTAAGGGAGGAGGGCTTTGCCGTTTTCTTGTTCTCTGTCTTGCGTTTTAGTGGGGGTTTCTTTTTGGATTAGTTTGGTAATCTTATTTCGTTGGAATCCATTGGATGTAAGTACATTAGTGAGAGTGTGTAGTTCGGTTTTTAGGTGTTGTTCATCAGCTAAGCGTTTTGTTCTAGAGATGAGTGTCTTGGCTACGGAGTTGATCTGTGCTGGGTGGTGGTGTGAGAGAGCATGCAGATAGCGGTTTGTGTGTGTTTTCTTCTGGTAGATGGTGTGTCCTAGGGAGCCATTGGATTTCTTGTAGACTAAGACATCCAGGAAGGGAAGTTGGTTATTAGCTTCTGTTTCCATGGTGAACTGTATTTTGGGGTGTAGGCTGTTGAGGTGTATGAGGAAGTTGTCCAGTTTTTCTATCCCATGTGGCCAGATTATGAAGGTGTCGTCTACGTATCTGAGCCAGAGTTTGGGTTTGTGTTCAGATTTTTCTAGAGCTTGGGTTTCAAAATGTTCCATGTAGAGGTTTGCAATGACAGGTGAGAGGGGTGATCCCATGGGTGCTCCTTCTATTTGTTTGTATTTTTGTCCAGCTTTTATGGAACAAACTCCGACCAGTCCTTTAGCTGTTGAAATGAACAAGATCAGTCTCTGAGTTCTCAGCTGGAATGCTCAAGGTTCAAGTCACTCAAACACACAGAAATCCAACAAACCTGGTTAAATGTCCAAGAATCCTGAGGCAAGAAATCCAACAACAGAAGCAGGAAGCCATAGCATGAATGGTTGCCTTCGGCAACCAGCACCTCCCACACATCTCCTCTTTATAGTTCATCCAGGGTGTGGCTTCTTAATTACTCTTACTTTGCCTATGGAGCCACCCCACCACCCTCCATTGTCTTACTCTCCTCTCCTCTCTGCTCATCCGTGCATCTGGGACCGGCCCCAGCTGTTCCTCCTTGTCGCTTAGTTCCGACCCCCAAAACAGATGTGTCTCTGCCTGAGCATGTGTAGATGGGCCAGGCTCTGCATCTGGCTCTGAGTCTTCTTGCTCCTCAGAGCCTTCTGCTGACTCCAATGTGAACCCAGGGACCTCTTCCTCCTCATCCGATTCCTCAGATTTGGCTGTTGGATCTGCTGGCAGGCAAGAAATCACAACAGGTATCAATTGTACTATTGAATCTCCATTAATTACTTGTGGCTTTCCTGAAAAACCTTTGACAGGGTTGCAAGGCTTAATTAAGGACTGCTTCCATTCCACAGTTCCTGATAACTGTTTTGAACAGAGGCACTACTTTTATTCTTGCAGACTTCAGTCGGTGTTTCCCATTCAACTGACCAACTGGCATCACAAAAAGGTGATGGGTGCATGTTTGTATAAAGTCTGAGTGATTGTGAAGCCTTTAAGCCAATTTGCCTCTCTTAAAACCAATGAACAGCATGCCACAGCAGCTGAAGATTGAGAGTCAAGGAGTGTGGTGAAGTAAGAGTCCACCAATGAGAAAACAGGCCATCACATTTTTTGTAGATCATCTGCACTGCTAATTGAAAGATTGCTTTTTCAAAATGATTTTTGATACACTGTAATTGGTATAGAAGTCAGTCAGCTTAGCTGCCAAACACAGATGACATGAGATCCATAGGTCTTTATATAGGAGTTGATATCATTATAGAAGGACTTGGTGCCTGTAGCCAACATCAGAGTAATTCACTGCTTCAGACTCTGGAGGCTTTGTACCTACAGGTTGTTACAGCATCTAATATTGAGAATATAGCATATAGGGTACAAAGATGCATCTATTAGAGCAGTGTTTTCAAACTTGGCAACTTTAAGCTGTGTGGATTTCAAGAATTCCCCAGTCAGTCTGTTACAAGTTTGAAAAATTGCATGGGTCCTCATATGGGCCACCTATCCCTCACTACTAGTAGGGATCATATTTGGGATAACAATAGGTGTACATTTTCATACATTTTTCTACACACAAATGGTTAACAGAAAGAGTAAGCATGACAAACTGTTGAATCATTCCTATTAGTGGTGATTATCACTTATTATAATTCTGCAAAGACAGCGGAAAAGGAAGGAAATAATTGTCTGGGAAAGAATACTAAGCTCTGGTGCAGCAAAATCAGATACAATAAGGCTGAGTGCACCTTAATGTTAAAATGTGTGCTTTAAAATATAGGTATAACTGAATTTTGGATAAGTTGTTAAGTGAATCTGGCTTCCCCATTGACTTTACTTGTCAAGACCCAGGGTGGCAGCCCCAGTTCTATTCTGGGAGAAAAAGGATGGGTCTCTTCATCTATGCATTGATTATAGATGTTTGAACACAGTATCAGTGCAGAATGTGTATCCCTTGCCCCTCATGAGAGACATGCTGGCTCACCTGTCAAAAGGGAAAATTTTTCTCAAAGTTGGACCTGTGGGAGGCTTACTATCATGTCAGAATAAAGGAAGGGGATGAATGGAAAACTGCTTTCAACTAACTTTTGGGATGTTCCTAGTTCAGGGTGCTCCCCTTTGGACTATAGGGGGCACCAGCGGTGTTCATGCAACTGATTAATGAGGTCCTCCATGAACACCTGTATAAGGGGGTTTTGGTGTACTTGAATGATATCTTGATCTACACTGAGACCAAGGCAGAGCATGTGAAGCTGGTTAGAGCAGTCTTAAAGACATTCTGCTCCGCCAAACTATATGCCAAACTTTCAAAATGTGAATTTCATAAGGACAGAATTAACTATTTGGGCTACCGCATTTCGCATGAGGTGTGGAGATGGATCCAGAGAAGGTTGGGCTGTCCTGGATTGGGTCCCTCCCCATACCAGGAAACAGTTACAAAGTTTTCTGGGATTTGCCAATTTTTACAGACAATTTATCCCCTCATTTGTACAGATTTCACTCCCCATTACAAATCTGTTGAAAACTAAGGGAGAAAGTAAGCTGAAGCTTAGCCAGCTGTTAAAATGGACTGCCGAATGTCAAGCCACATTCAAAAAACTTAAGAGACTTTTTTCCACGGAGCCAGTGCTGAGGCACCCCGACCCAGAAAAACCATTTGTGATTCAAGCTGATGCTAGTGATGTAGCCATAGGTGCAATACTGCTTCAGAAGAATCCGGAGGGTGAGTTGCAATCCTACGCTTACACGTCTAAAAAATTAACTGAAACTGAACAGCAATGGACTGCTTGGGAGAAGGAAGCTTATGTGGTGTAGTGGGCCCTCCTAACTTGGAGGCATTTTTTAGAGGAAAGTAAAATCCTTTTTCAGGTTTGGACTGATCACAAGAATCTGGAAGCGCTAAAAAACCTCAGAAAGTTGTCTCCAAAACAGCCATGCTGGGCCCAGTACTTCCACCGATTTAACTTCTCAATCCACTATTTGCCGGGGGGGGGGGATGGAATTTCTAGCAGATGATCTGTCAAAAATGTCACAATACAACGGTGTGAAGTCGGGGCCAGTTAAACCTCTAATTTCCCCACACCAGCTGGTGGCCCTGGTCACAATGAGGGCACAGACGAAGAGCTCTCTGCTGATTGATAATGAAGTGGTCAGGGAGTTCAAAAAGGCACCTGAGAACAATGAGTGGTTTTGAGCCCTCTGTTCAGTGAAAGACAGCCTAGCCTGGGTCGGGGAGAAGCTGTATGTTGCTGTGAACCAAAGACTAAAGATCATGCAAATGTGCCACAACTCGAAGTTAGCAGATCACTTTGGATTTGTGAAACCCTCTACTTACTTAAAAGACAATTTTGGTGGCCTTCCTTAAAAAAGAACATTGAAAGTTATGTAGCTAGTTGCCATAAAGGCAAGAGAAAATGCCAGGGCTCCTACCGTCGGTGGCGAGCCCATCAGCACTATGAAGAGAGATTTCTATGGACTTTATTTTTTTAATATAATATTTTATTAGTTTTCTAATTTTACAATTAAACATTTAAAAAGCAATGTAGTGACTGGTAATCAATAATTCAATAGCATACATAAATCTTTAGGTCAAATCTCAAGTTACAACATCAGATATTTCCTCTCTTTTTCCCTTAATATCTGCTATCTCATATTAGGCTAATATAGTTCTTCTTGTTATCAACTAAGTAAAAACCATCTTTGTTATATTTATCAATAATTTTTAGCGCATTGTTGTTGTTGTTAATTGCGAAGTCGTGTCCGACCCGTCGCGACACTATGGACAATGTTCCTCCAGGTCTTCCTGTCCTCTACCATCTTCTGGAGTCCATTTAAATTCACACCTACTGCTTCAGTGACTCCATCCAGCCATCTCATTCTCTGTCGTCCCCTTCTTCTATTGCCCTCAATCTTTCCCAACATTAGGCTCTTCTCCAGTGAATCCTTCCTTCTCATTAGGTGGCCAAAGTACTTGAGTTTCAACTTCAGGATCTGGCCTTCTAAAGAGCAGTCGGGGTTGATCTCTTCTAGGACTGACCGGTTTGAACGCCTTGCAGTCCAAGGGACTCGCAGGAGTCTTCTCCAGCACCATAGTTCAAAGGCCTCAATTCTTTTGCGCTCAGCCTTTCTTATGGTCCAACTTTCACAGCCATACATTGCAACTGGGAAAACCATGGCCTGGACTATACGCACTTTTGTTGGCAGGGTGATGTCTCTGCTTTTTAGTATGCTGTCTAGATTTGCCATAGCTTTCCTCCCCAGGAGCAAGCGTCTTTTAATTTCTTGGCTGCAGTCCCCATCTGAGGTGATCTTTGAGCCCAGAAAAATAAAATCTGTCACTACCTCCATTTCTTCCCCATCTATTTGCCAGGAATTGAGAGGGCCGGATGCCATGATTTTGGTTTTCTTAATGTTGAGTTTCAAGCCAACTTTTGCACTCTCCTTCTTCACCCGCATCAAGAGGCTCTTTAGTTCCTCTTCACTTTCTGCCATTAGAGTGGTATCATCTGCATATCTTAGGTTGTTGATATTTCTCCCGGCAATCTTAATTCCAACTTTTGATTCATCTAGCCCTGCCTTTCTCATGATGTGCTCTGCATATAAGTTAAATAGGCAGGGCGACAGTATACAGCCTTGCCGGACTCCTTTTCCAATTTTGAACCAATCAGTGGTTCCGTGTTCGGTTCTCACTGTTGCTTCTTGACCCGCATATAGGTTTCTCAAGAGACAAATGAGATGGTCTGGTACTCCCATCTCTTTAAGAACTTGCCACAATTTGTTGTGATCCACACAATCAAAGGCTTTTGCATAGTCAATGAAGCAGAAGTAGATGTTTTTCTGGAACTCCCTAGCTTTCTCCATGATCCAGCGTATGTTGGCAATTTGATCTCTAGTTCCTCTGCCTCTTCGAAATCCTGCCTGTACTTCTGGTAGTTCTCGATCCACATACTGCTGGAGTCTAGCTTGTAGGATTTTAAGCATAACTTTACTAGCATGTGAAATGAGTGCAATGGTGCGATAGTTTGAACATTCTTTGGCATTGCCTTTCTTTGGAATTGGAATGTAAACTGACCTTTTCCAATCCTGTGGCCACTGTTGAGTTTTCCAAATTTGCTGGCAAATTGAGTGTAGCACTTTTACTGCATCGTCTTTTAAGATTTTGAATAGCTCAGCTGGAATACTGTCACCTCCACTAGCTTTGTTGTTGCTCAGATTTTCTAAGGCCCATTTCACTTCACATTCTAGGATGTCTGGTTCGAGGTCAGTGACCATCTCATTGTGGTTATCTGGGATGTTAAGCTCATTCTTGTATAGTTCTTCTGTGTAGTTTTGCCATCTCTTCTTAATCTCTTCTGCCTCTGTTAGGTCTCTGCCATTTTGGTCCTTTATCATGCCCATCTTTGCATGAAACGTTCCCTTCATATCTCCAATTTTCTTGAAGAGATCTCTGGTCCTCCCTATTCTGTTGTTTTCTTCTATTTCTTTGCACTGTTCATTTAAGAAGGCATTCTTATCTCTTCTAGCTACTCTCTGGAATTCTGCATTCAATTGGGTGTATCTTTCTCTTTCTCCTTTGCCTTTCGCTTCCCTTCTTTCCTCAGCTATTTGCAAAGCTTCCTCAGACAGCCATTTTGCTTTCTTGCATTTCTTTTTCTTTGGGATGGTTTTAGTTGCTACCTCTTGTACAATGTTGCGAACTTCCATCCATAGTTCTTCAGGCACTCTGTCTATCAGATCCAGTTGCTTAAATCTATTTGTCACCTCTACTGTATATTCATCAGGAATATGATTTAGTTCATACCTGAGTGGCCTAGTGCTTTTCCCTACTTTTTTCAATTTAAGCCTAAATTTTGCAACGAGAAGCTCATGATCTGAGCCACAGTCAGCTCCTGGTCTTGTTTTTACTGACTGTATACAGCTTCTCCATCTTTGGCTGCAGAGCACATAGTCAATCTGATTTCTATGTTGACCGTCTGGTGATGTCCATGTGTAGAGCCGTCTCTTGGGTTGTTGGAAAAGAGTGTTTGTTATGACCATCGTATTCTCTTGACAAAATTCTATTAGCCTGTGCCCTGCTTCATTTTGTACTCCAAGGCCAAACTTGCCTGTTATTCCGGTTATCTTTTGGCTTCCTACCTTAGCATTCCAATCCCCCATGATGATAAGGACATCATTTTTTGGTGTTAATTCTATAAGGTGCTGTAGGGCTTCATAGAACCGGTCAATTTCATCCTCTTCAGCACCAGTGGTTGGGGCATAGATTTGGACTACTGTGATATTGAATGGTTTGCCTTGGATTCGAATTGAGATCATTCTGTCATTTTGGGGATTGTATCCCAGTATTGCTTTTCCTATTCTTTTATTGACTATGAAGGCTACTCCATTTCTTCTGAGGGATTCTTGCCCACAGTAGTATACCTGATGGTCATCTGAGTTAAATTCACCCATTCCTATCCATTTTAGTTCGCTGATTCCTAAGATGTCAATGTTCAGTCTTGTCATCTCTTTTTTGACTACGTCTAGCTTGCCTTGATTCATGGATCTTACATTCCAGATTCCTATGGAGAAAAAAATCTTTACAGCATCGGACTTTCCTTTCACCACCAGATATATCCACAGCTGAGCGTCCTTTCGGCTTTGGCCCAGTCGCTTCATTCTTTCTGGCGCTACTAGTACTAGCCCTCTGCTCTTCCCCAGTAGCATATTGGACACCTTCCGACCTGGGGGGCTCATCTTCCAGCGTCATATCTTTTTTCCTTTTAGTACTGTCCATGGGGTTTTCATGGCAAAGATACTGGAGTGGTTTGCCATTTCCTTCTCCAGTGAATGACATTTTGTCAGAACTCTCTGCTATAACCTGTCCGTCTTGGGTGGCCCTGCACGGCATAGCTTATAGCTTCATTGAGTTACACAAGCCCCTTCGCCACGACAAGGCAGTAATCCATAAAGGGATTTTAGCGCATACATATCTTAATTGTGTTTGCATTCAATCCTTATATACAATCAATGTCTTGTTGTTGCTTTTTTCCCAGGCTTTAATTTCCCATAAATATTCAAATTAACATTTGATATTTATAATTTCCAAGCTTTGGGTGACCAAAGTTTCCCTCATCTCAAACATTTTTCTGTTTTCATAACAAAATCTAATATTCTAAATGCACATCTTATCTATTTGCATATAATCTTATTCTATTTTCTAAAAGTTACCCATTTTCTACCATATTAAACCAAAAGTCTGTTAATCTTATTATACATCTTACCTATTCAATTATAATGTTACTTTATTTCCTAAAAATTATCTATTTTGCACCAATTCAATCCTCAAATCAGTGGTATAAAATCCCCTCTAATAGATCAAAACCCTAGTTTCTTTCAGCCTTACTCTGGCTTTCTTCCTTTGCCAACTAACCTTCCATGTCAATACTTTTGAATCCTCAAACAGTTCTCCCTCTATTATTATATGTATTATTTGGAATAAGAAAGACCATTTGGCTACAGGTTTTTTTGGAAGAACTAGCCCATTTGTATTCATTGTATTGCCTCCCTGTTACTCCAATTTCCCACAATTGTCCCGATAGCTTTATCTTCCATTCAATCTGTTCCTCTTCCTTTTCCTCAAATTTCTTCTGATTTATGTAAAAAGTCTTTTCTATTTTCAATGTTGTCACTCCCTTTTCTGATTTTTCCATTGGCTGGATCTGTTGGTCAATTGGGTCCTCTGTCTTAGTAGTTAGTTGCTCCACTTCTCCTGTTACTTTCTGCATTGTTAGTTCTTTGGTTGCAGTCAAGATCTGGGTTTGTATATCTAAGCTGGCACCTTGTTCCTTTATGTTGCATCTTATTTTGTTACAAGCTGAAAGAATGGTTTTGTGTATTGATTTTAACATAGAAAGGAGTTTTTCCTGATCCATATTCTCTTGATAATGTGTTAATTGGAAGACTTTAAAATCAAACATTAAAAATAGTTTTTTTTTATAACTAGGTATGGGAGATCAATTTCATGTGTTATAGGTAGTCTTTATAGTGGAAATTGTCTGCCAAGTAAGAATTTATAGTCCAAAGTATTCCATCATCTCATGTAATAACTGATGCTTCTCATAAAGAAATAGGAAAGCAATTCCCCACATATAACTCTGAAAATCAGTAAAGGTTTACTTTCATAGTTTAAACAGGTGAGACATGCCACCCTAAAGTTCTTTCTTTACAGCTGAGTTTTTCACAGGTGGTATCTGTCAAGGTCAAAAGAGTTTTTTCTAGAGTCTGGGCTTCATGCCAAGTCTCTTTTAGGCAATAACAAGTTGTAATACCATACTTTGCCACAAGATGTCACCAATGCCATTTAAAACTTTTTAAGTCCAAAGTTTTTATAATAGTTTTCAAGGTTTATTTCTTTTCTTTTTAGATAAAAACCAATGTCTCCAGTAAAAATAGAAAAACTTTTAGTCCCCAAATTTCAAAAGTAAATGCATCCAATTAGATTAAAGTTGTTCTTATAATTGCTCTGTTTTCCCTGGATAGTCAGTCGTCGCTGTTCTTAGAGGGTGGGTTAAAAATTCCCTCTCTCCTCACAGGGAAAAAAAATACTTTGGGCAGCTTTTGCAGGAAAATATATTTAAAGTCTTAAAGAGAAGATCAGATCTCACCCAGTTTCATCCGCATTGTTTTAAAGGTGCTTGGTAGTAATTTTGACTTTGGCTGTCAGCAGCTTAGCGATGAGCCACATTGCTATTGCTGGTCTTTCCCCCGTCGGTTTGGAGGGCTGTCCCAGATCAAGTGGAAGGGCTGCCGCCCTCCCGCGATCAAGCGGGGGTCCCCTCCTTGCTTGTCGCCCCTACAGGATGACTTTTGACGGCTTCTAGTGTCCCCCAGCAGGGTGAATTCAGGCACGGAAGACGGAGCTCGCCTTCCTGTGTCCGCAGGAACCACAATGGCAAACCGGAAGTCATTTCTATGGACTTTATTGTTATAAATTATAAATTATTATAATTTTTTGTAATTACAAATGCTTAATATTTTATCAGCAACATATTATCTAGGTTCCAACATTTAACTTACTAATACATGTTAAATTCCTTTCTCTCTACCCCATTTTTCTAGCCATTGATAAAAGGTATCCCATGTTCTAAAGTATACTGAATCTTCTTTCTCTTTCATTTTCAATATGGCCGGTCACAAAGCTGCTAAAAGCTGAAGTCAAAAGCATCACCAAGCAACTTTCAAGCAATGTGGATGAAACTGGATGAGATCTGATCCTCTCTTTAAGATTCTAAGTTTTATTTCCTGAAAAAGCTGCCCAAAGCATTTCCCCCCCGTTAGGAGAGAGGGAAGGGAATTTTTACCCCACCCTCTAAGAAAAGCAGTGACTAACTATCCAGGGGAAATGGAGCAACCATAAGATTAATTTTAATCTAATTGGATATATATTCTTTTGAAACTTGGGGACTAAAAGTGTTCTCTTTTCTTATTGGAGACTGATGTTGTTTTTTTAAAATAAGACTTGAAAAACCACCATATAAGGTTTGGACTTAAAAAGCTATAAAACAGCGTTGGTGACATCTTTTGGCAAATTATGGTATTACAATTTGTTATTGTTTAAAAGAAACCTGGCTTGAAGCCCAGACTTCAGATAAAATTTGTTTGGCCTTGACAGCTACTAACTTTGAAAAACCCAGCTGCAAAGAAGGGATTTCTGGGCAGCTTATCTGTGTGGCAGGGATGATGTACTGTTTTGGAAGTTGGCCTACCTGAACTATGAATGTAAACTTTTACAGACTCTCAGAGCTATCCTTGGGGAACTGCTTTCTTATTTCCCTGAATGAGAAGCACATATTATTACACGAGATGATGGAACACCTTGGATTATAAACTCTTACTTGATAAACAATTTCTATTATAAAGACCACCTATAAAACCACCTATAAAACATGAAACAGATATCCCATACCCAGCTACAAAAGACAAAAATTATTTTTAACGTTTGATTCTAAAGTCTTCAACTTAACATATTATTAAGAAAATATGGATGAAGATCAGGAAAAAATCCTTTCCATGTTGAAATCTATACATGAAACTATCATTTCAGCTTGTGATAAAATAAGAAGCAACACAAAGGAACAATGTTCTAGCTTAAATATACAAACCCAGATCTTGATTACAAGCAAAGAAGTAACAATGCAGAAAACAAAAGGAAAATTGGAACAACTAAATGCTAAGACAGAGGATCCAACTGACCAACAGATCCAGCCAACTGAAAAATCAGAAAATGGAGTGACAACATTGAAAATGGAAAAGACTTTTCACAAATCAAGAAATCAGAATATATTTGAGGAAAAGCAAGAAAAACAGACTGAATGGAAGATAAAGTTATTAGGACAATTGTGGGATATTGGAGTAACAGGGAGGCAGTTTAATGAATACCAATGGGCTTTTTCTTCCAAAAAAACTTCAACCAAATGGTCTTTCTTATTCCAAATAATATATATAAAAATAGAAGGAGAACTATTTGATGATTCAAAGGCACTGACATGGAAGGTTAGCTGGCAAAGAAAGAAAGCCAGAGTAAGGCTGAAGGAAATAATGACGTCATCTTATTAGAGGGGATATTATATTACCAATTAGATGGTTGAACATGGTGGAAAATAGAGAACTTTTTAAAAACAGAGCTATATTATAATCAAATAGATAAGATGTATAACCAGAATATTAGACTTTAGTATGAAAAGGGAGAAAGGGAGAAATTGATATAAGGGAAACATTTAGTCACCTAAATATAAGATACTTGGAAATCATAAATAATAGTGTTACTTTAAATATTGATGGGAAATTAAAGCCTGAAAAAAGCAGTAACAGGATATTGATGTATACAAGGATTAAGTGCAAACACATTTAGGATATGTGTAAGCTAAACATTATTGATCTGTAACAAATATGTTTTTATTTTATTGATAACATTAAGAATTGTAATAGCCTAATATGAGATAACAGATATTAATGGAAAAAGAAAGGAAATATCTGATGTTGTAACATGAGATTTATACTAAAGATTTATGTACACTATTGAACTATTGATTAGCTCAGTCATCACATTGCTTTTTAAATATCCAGTTGTAAAATGAGAAAATCAATAAAATATTATAAAAAAGACCTGCCCCTGCTCTTGCCTCGCAATCCATTATGGTTGAGGGTGAGCAACACTTTGAAATCAAGGACATTCTAGACTCTTGTAAACACCATGGGTCCACTTAGTATTTAGTTTCCTGGAAAGATCTTCCTGCTTCACAGAATGAATGGGTCTATAAGAAGCATGTTAAAGCTCCCAGGTTACTCAAACTCTTTCATAAACAATATCCAGATAAACCTGATTGTTGTTTTTTGTTTTCTCTCCCCCCCTTCCCTTTTCTCTGTTTTACAGGTGGATCTGTCGTCTTTTTAGGGTGGGGAATGTGTCAGGACCCCTCAAATAGATTTGCCTACAGTATATTGTTTGTACCTATGTATTCTTTTTCGGGGCCTGCCATTCTGTTGGGAGGGGGGTTGGTTGGCTGGGGGAATGTATTTGCCTTGCTCTGCTTTGCCTTCCCTCTGTGTGAAAAGAATGTGGCTTAAAAATATCTGTCTTATCTCCAGACGATGGAGCCTGACACTGTTGGGAAACGAAACTGAGAGAGACCTAGATCATAGATTCTCAAAACAACCTAGTACCTATGGATTGGCTGGATTTCAAGTGGATGTTTGGATATGGTGGGAGGAAACCTGAATTGGCCTTTTGATGTAACCTTTCGTGCATAAAATCTTGCTTTGCCTTCCTGCTATCACTAATGCTCAATAAAAGTTCCTTTTGAAACAATGCCTGTTTCAAGATTCTGCTTCCTTGAGAGATCTAGTTGAGGCAGGTCCTTACAGTTGCCTAATTCACTTATAATAGCAGAAACGTATTCAATGAAATTCACACATCCACACAAATAACATAATCATATTAAGCAATTAGAACATAATTATTTGAATGCAGATACCCAAAACAACCTTAGTAGAAAAGAAAACAAATGTCTAAAAACAAACAACATAACCTAATTTAATTGTTTTATTTTTTAAATATCTTGCTGCTAGTTTGGTTAATTATTAATAACTGCTTTTCATCATAAGCTTACAAGTTGTCAATATTAAAATTATTTTAAACAGATTAATTATTAGGACTTCAACATTATTCAAGTTCCCCTAGAGCAAACTAAGATTTCCCCCCTTAGCTTTTTCTATGTCTAGCACTATTGAACAATAATGCTAAACAAGAGCTAAATTGAACAAGAACCAGACATTATAATAATAATAATAATCCTTGACGTGGTTGTGGGGCTTGTGTACTCTGAGGAAGATGAAAGCTATGCCAGAGGTTCAACCATACTGGACAGGTCTCATCAGAGGAGTCAGACAAAGAGTGTCTCTCCCATAAAAAATATGGTGAGACGTAAATTGCAGAATGCCATACCGGCTCGGACGTCGCCCGGGTTAACAAGGTCCACGCTAGATATTGGAGTTCCTGGATATCTGGTGAAAAATGGGTTACAGGACTCAGGACTGTTGGCTGAGCAACCAGGGCCAGCAGCTGCAGAACTACTGGAAGAAAAGGTGTTTACCCGTCGCAGATACACAGTGATGGAAAACAAAGAAATAATGATCTGTTACTACAGATCAAGTCCAACAAGAAGAGGATATCTAAAACGAATGCACCAGTTCTGGAAAGAACAACATCCAGAATCAGAAATAACAGAACAGAGACTAGCAGATCAACGCCGATTTATAACACGAAATAAAGTATTCACAGAAACAGAATTGGACGAACTGCAAAGGTTTACCCAGGGCAAAGAAATCAAAGCCTTACCAGAAGTAATTCAGAATGTAGAGGCAAACCAGGGGGAGTTGGCAGTGAAGGAATCTAGCAGAGATATACAACTGTTCTCATTTGGAAACCAGGCACCTCTACCTCAGGAAGAACAAAACCCTCTAACTAAAGAAATAAAAGAATTGAAACAAAGAATAACTGAGCATCTAGAACAGCACAAAAACAACAGAATAAGGCTACCTGCATTGAAGCTTGTTCCAAAGAAACAGCTAGCACAAGCATTAAAAGATGCAAATACTGCAATATCAAGTATAAGCACCAATTCACTGCAAGAAACAAACCAACTAATGTACAGCACAGCTGCAGTTATAACAGAATACCTGGGATGCAAAATCAACAAAGAAGAAAAACAAACAAACAGTGCACCAGAAAAATGGAAGGTTAGACTAGAAAATAAGATCAGCAAGTTAAGATCACATGCAAGCAAGCTAGAACAGATGAAAGAAAAGAAGCTGAAGAACAATAAGACCAAAGAATACCTAATCAAGAAATACCACTTAGAAACAAGGAAGATCAAGGAAGCACTGGAAATAATAAAGCAACAAATAACAGCTATAGCCAGGAAAATCAGTAATATGAAGCTCGAATTGCAAACTATAGGCAGAACCTCCAATTTCAATCCAATCAGAAACGTTTCTACCAATCCATCAATGGAGAAACTGCAAGGAATCAGTCAGTACCTGACAAGGAAAAAACAGTGCAGTTCTGGAAGCAGATATGGGATAACCCAAAGAAATACAACAAGGATGCGGCTTGAGCAGAACGGAAACCGCCCCAATAGCAGAGGAACAAAAGATCAACTCCTAATAGACAAAATGATCTTGGAAAACTGCAAGAGAAGGAAGACCAACCTGAATGTGGCATGGATTGACTACAAAAAGGCATTTGACTCTCTGCCACATGATTGGATAATCAAGTGCCTAGAAATAACAGGAGTCAGTAGAAACATCAGAAAATTTGTGCAAAGATCGATGGCACAATGGAAGACACAGTTGCAAATCAATGGTGAGAAGCTGGGAGAGGTTAATATCAAGAGAGGAATATTTCAAGGAGATTCATTATCACCATTACTATTTGTTATTGCACTGTTTCCTCTGTCAACAATACTGAATAACTCAGGACATGGCTATCAAACATCAAAAACATCTGCCAGACTATCCCACCTCCTTTACATGGATGATCTGAAGCTGTATGGAAAAACATCATCTGAAATAGAATCGCTGCTCAACACTGTCCGTATATATAGCCAAGATATTGTAATGGAGTTTGGCTTGGACAAATGTGCCACACTTACTATCAAACAAGGAAAAATAGTGAAAACTGAAGGAATCAAGATGCCCCACGAAAATAACATTAAGAGTCTGGATGAGGAAGAGTACTACAAATACTTGGGTATCCTTCAAGCTGACAACATCAAGCACACTGAAGTCAAGAAAAAGATTAGAGGTGAATACATCAAGAGAGTGAAGAAGATCTTAAAGTCCAAACTCAATGGAGGAAATACCATAAAGGCAATCAACACCTGGGCAATCCCAGTCATTAGGTACACAGCTGGAATAGTGGACTGGACTCAAGCAGAACTAAAAGCAATGGATAGGCAGACCAGAAAAATAATGACAATGAATCATGCCCTTCATCCACGCAGTGACATTGATAGACTTTATCTACCAAGGCAAATAGGTGGGCGTGGAATGCTACAAGTACATCAGATGGTTGAAGAAGAAAAAATGGCTTTGGAAGAATATCTGAAGAACAATGATGAAGATGCACTGAAATTAGTATATGAGGAAGGCTTACTAACCACTGGAGAGACCAAACTGGCCTACAAGAAAGACCAAATGAAGAACAGAATAGAGGCATGGGAAGACAAAGCACTACATGGCCAATACATGAAAAAAATAGCTGGGAAAGCAGATAATAATAAAACCTGGCAATGGCTAAGAGCAGGAAAATTGAAGAAAGAGACCGAGGGACTAATTCTGGCTGCACAAGACCAAGCCTTAAGGACAAATGCATACAAAGTCAAAATTGAGAAGACAGCAACAGACAGTAAGTGCCGCCTATGCAAAGAAGCTGAAGAAACAGTGGACCACTTGGTAAGCTGTTGCAAGAAGATTGCACAGACTGATTACAAGCAGCGGCATGACAAAGTAGCAACAATGGTGCATTGGAAGATCTGCAAAAAATATCATTTGCCTGTAAGCAAAAACTGGTGGGATCATAAAATAGAGAAAGTCATAGAAAATGATAAAATTAAACTGCTCTGGGACTTCAGAATTCAAACAGACAAGCACCTGCAACATAACACCCCAGACTTAACAATTGTCGATAAGAAAGACAAAAAAGTCTGGATAGTGGACGTGGCAGTGCCTGGAGATAGCAGAATAGAAGAGAAAGAACTGGAGAAAATAACAAAATACAAAGACCTACAAATAGAAATAGAAAGACTGTGACAAAAGCAAGCAAGGGTAGTACCAATAGTATTAGGCTCCTTAGGTGCAAGCCCAAAACAACTGGAGCACCACTTGAACACCACTGGCATTGACAAATTCGCTATTAGTCAATTGCAAAAGGCAGCCTTATTAGGAACTGCTTCCATCCTGCGACGATATCTGTAATATCATCAAACATCCACATTCCCTCTTCTTTATGGCAGCCCCTGAGATATTGGAATACTGCTATCATGTCCCCCCTTGTCCTTCTCTTCATTAAACTAGACATACCCAATTCTAGCAACTATTCCTTATATGTTTTAGCCTACAGTTCCCTAATCATCTTTGTTGCTCTTCTCTGTACTCTTTCTAGAGTCTCAACATCTTTTTTACATCGTGGTGACCAAAACTGGATGCAGTATTCCAACTGTGGCCTTACCAAGGCATTGTAGAGTGATATTAATACTTCATGTGATTTTGATTCTATCCCTCTGTTAATGCAGCCTAGCGCTGTGTTGGCCTTTTTGGCAGCTGCAGCACACTGCTGGCTCATATTTAGGTGATTGTCTACTAGGACTCCGAGGTCCCTCTCACAAATTGTGACAACCACATCCACACAATGCAGATTTAGATTTTCACTAGTACCTTTAGTCTTTTAAAAATTGCTTTGATTATCTTATGGCTTTTGCTATACCTGATGGTTTCCCAAGTAATAAGAAACAGCATTTTGGGGTTTTAAGCAGATAAGAATCCAAGATAATTTGTTCAAAGAAATATAATATCTTAAAAAAGAGGATTTGGTGATAGCATAGGGCTGTCTGAATGTTCCAGTCATTCTTAGCAGCATGATATAACAATGGATCAAGCATACATTTCTCTGACAGTATCTTAACTGAGATACAGTATGGGGTAATAGCCAAAGTGTTGGACTGAGGGAGAAAAGCCAACATCTACACCCAGCCACGAAAGTTCATAGGTAAATTTGGGTCACAGGTAAATTTCTGCTAGCCCAATCTACCTTATAGGATGGGGTTGTGATGAAAAATAGGTGAACATGGTATTATGTATTATGTCTTAAGTTTCTGTTATAAAAGGTGAGATATCAATAATTTCTATTTGAAAAATTAAAAAATAGAATTTTTTTCTAATTAGCATACGAAACAAAACCAGTCTGGTCAGAGTCACCATTTTACAAGAAAGAAGCAAATGAGACTTCTTCTTAAGTTATTGTAGTATCACCTATTTAATTTTACCTTCATTTTGTATCTTTTTCAATGTTGCTGATCACTTACCAAAGAAATATTACTGTACTGGTCAGCTAATGAACACAGTATTTATGCAGCAACAGTCCTGGGAAAAGAACATGAAACTGCTTGACCCTTGTCATGCAATTCTTCCTCCAACTACCTGAACCCTCCACCCCTACCAACTACCTATGGTCCAGTTACATTCAAAATGAAGGCATTATGTGGAACTTCATCCAATTGGCTTTTTCAATAGCCATGTTTTGTGGCCAGAAAGGGGAACTTCAGTTCTTTCTTGAGAATCTTTCTTGAGAAACTTCCTTATCCTGAGAGACCTTTGGAGAAAGCTATCCAAAATTATCCAAATTTTCCACCATTAGTTGTGTAGAGAATTTTGAAAGGCCAGTAGGTTTCCAATTCTAATAACATACTTACATGATGGGATTGCCATTATCAAATAACTACTCATACACATGCATATTCTTCCAATTAAAGTTATTATTATTGTTATAGTACAAATGAAGTATATAATGTCTGCTTCTTTTCTCAATTTATTGTGGTCAGATCATTACCATTGGTGTGCATTTCTTAATGCTAAAACATTTATTTCACCAATACATAAAAATAGTAAAACTAATTATACTACTAGCTGATATGAAAGCATTGTAATTATTATGTAAACTATCTTGCTCCCTGTCATATCCTGATAAAAAATTAAGTACTTTGTTACATTCAGAAGGAACAATATTGGCTTTTTTTTATAACCAATTTCTAAAATAGCTCAAAAAGTTCTTTAAAATATGTTTAGTGGAAAGAATTATTAGGATGTTGTAGGCATGTTTATACCATGTTGTTCTGGCTTTCTGTCTATTCCTAATTATTGTAACCAGCATACTGATTGCAGCAATTAGACGATTTTCCTTACAATTGCAGACCAGATTTAACTTTGCCTAGTTTTTCCAAAATTTATTAAAATTGGCTAGATGCTGCCACCTATTGTAACACTACTACATTGATATCGGAAACAGCTACCAAAGTTCTTTTGGGTTGAAAGGATTAACCAGTGACATCACTGTTGTCCAGGGAATGCCTGAGGAGGCACCTTTCATGTCCCTGTTATTTTCCCACAGAAGTGATACCTATTTATCTACTTGCATTTGCATACTTTCAAACTGCTAGGTGGGCAAGAAGAGCTAGGACAAATTGATGGGAGCTCATATCCATCAGATGACTTGCTGTTGGGTTTTGAACTACCAAAACCTCTCAATGGTTTTCCAACTCAGCAACCTAACACTATTTCGTCAGTGGTCAAAATATGAATTTTCACGAACTGTTACTTTACTCAGGCAGGGGTTAAATATTCCATAATTTTTAGCTTAGGGCTCGGTGACTCACTATTGTGGTTTAAAATCATGGATTATGATGAAATATTTTATGTGACCCAATCATTGAGATATGCAGTATACCATGGTTTATCAAGCTATAAATTAGCATTTTAGCAATTTTAACATAAAATCAGTCTCAATATTCTATTACATTTATAGAGGCTATTCAAAACAAAATGTTTTCTTGCATATAAATTGAAAGATAAAAAGGACAAGTATAGAAAGTGGAAAGAGGGGCACATAACTAAGTCAGAATATCAGCAAATAGCCTGAGCCTGCAAAGATGAAGCGAGGAAAGCTAAGGCTCAAAATGAACTAAGGCTTGCGACCAAAGTCAAAAATAACAAAAAAAGCTTCTTTCAACATGTAAAAAACAAGAAAAAAGTGAAGGAAACGATTGGTCCATTAGTGGGGAAAGTGGCAAGAAGGTGACAAGCAACAGGGAGAAAGCAGAACTATTTAATTAGTTTTTTGCATCTGTCTTTACACAAAGGGAAAAAACAGACCAACCTACCAAAAATAGTGCCATAAAAAACAGAATAGAAACGCAAGTTAAGATAGGCAAGAAAACGGTAAGTGAACACCTGTCCAGCCTAGACGAGTTCAAATCACCAGGACCAGATGGATTACACCCAGGGTTCTCAAGGAACTGGCAGATGTGATCTCAGAATCATTGAACTATATTTTTCAAAGATCCTGGAGCACTGGGGAACTACCGGAGGATTGGTAAAGAGCTGATGTAGTTCCCATCTTCAAAAATGAAAAAAAAAATGGATCCAGAAAATTACAGACCTATCAGCCTGACCTCAATACCTGGGAAGATTCTGGAAAAGATAAACAAACAACAAATCAGCAAACACCTAGAGGCAAACAAAATCACTACTAAAACCAACATGGGTTTGTCAAAAACAGATCATGCCAGACGAACCTTATTGCATTCCTTGACCAAGTGACAAAATTAGTGGATCAGAGGAATGCTGTGGATATAATTTACTTGGACTTCAGTAAGGCATTTGATAAAGTAGATCACAACCTACTACTTGATAAGATAGAAAAATGCGGGTTACACAGCATCACCATCAGATGGATCCGTAGCTGGCTGACCAGCCGTACTCAGCGTGTGGTCCTCAATGAACCACATCTACATGGAGGGAAATGTGTAGTGGGGTGCCCCAGGGCTCTGTTCTGAGCCCAGTGCTCTTCAACATCTTCATCAACAATTTGGATGAGGGGATAGATGGGGAAATCATCAAATTTGCAGACGACACCAAGCTGGTAGGAATAGCCAACACTCCAGAGGACAGGCTTAGGATACAGGAGGATCTGGACAGACTTGAACACTGGGCGCTATCTAACAAAATGAAATTCAATGGTGAAAAAAGTAAGGTTTTACATTTAGACAAGAAAAACAAATGTACAGGTATAGTATAGGGGGTACCTTGCTCAATAGTAGTAACTGTGAGAGGGACCTCGGAGTCCTAGTGGACAATTACTTAAATATAAGCCAGCAGTGTGATGCAGCTGCCAAAAAGGCCAACACAGTGCTGGGCTGCATTAACAGAGGGATAGAATCAAGATCACATGAAGTATTAATACCACTTTACAATGCCTTGGTAAGGCCACACTTGGAATACTGCATCCAGTTTTGGTCACCACGATGTATAAAAGATGTTGAAACTCTAGAAAGAGTACAGAGAAGAGCAACAAAGATGATTAGGGGACTGGAGGCTAAAGCATATAAGGAAAGGCTGCTGCAATTGGGTATGTCTAGTTTAATGAAGAGAAGGACGAGGGGAGACATGATAGCAGTGTTCCAATATCTCAGGGGCTGCCACAAAGAAGAGGGAGTCAAGCTATTTTCCAACGCACCTGAAGGCAGGACAAGAAGCAACGGATGGAAACTAATCAAGAAGAGAAGCAACTAGGGAGAAACTTCCTGACAGTTAGAACAATTAACCAGTGGAACAACCTGCCTCCAGAAGCAGTAAATGCTCCAATACTGGAAGTTTTTAAGAAGAGACTGGACAGACATTTGTCTGAAATGTGATAGGGTTTCCTGCCTGAGCAGGGGGTTGGACTAGATGACCTCCAAGTCCCTTCCAACTTTATTATTATTATCGATCATCGCACAGTCAGCCAGATGTTCAGACTTGATTTGGCATTTTGTCTACCTTTCGAGTCCTTACCCAGGACCTGGGATAGGCAGATGTGGATGTTTGATGGTATTACAGGTATCGTCGCAGGATGGAAGCAGTTCCTAGTAAGGCTGCCTTTTGCAATTGACTTATAGCGAATTTGTCAATGCCAATGGTGTTCAAGTGGTGCTCCAGTTGTTTTGGGATTGCACCCAAGGAGCCTATGACTATTGGTACTACACTTGCTTGCTTTTGCCACAGTCTTTCTATTTCTATTTGTAGGTCTTTGTATTTTGTTATCTTCTCTAGTTCTTTCTCGTCTATTCTGCTGTCTCCAGGCACTGCCACGTCCACTATCCAGACTTGTTTGTCTTTCTTATCGACAATTGTTAAGTCTGGGGTGTTATGTTGCAGGTGCTTGTCTGTTTGAATTCTGAAGTCCCAGAGCAGTTTAATTTTATCCTTTTCTATGACTTTCTCTATTTTATGATTCCACCAGTTTTTGCTTACAGGCAAATGATATTTTTTGCAGATCTTCCAATGCACCATTGTTGCTACTTTGTCATGCCGCTGCTTGTAATCAGTTTGTGCAATCTTCTTGCAACAGCTTACCAAGTGGTCCACTGTTTCTTCAGCTACTTTGCATAGGCGGCACTTACTGTCTGTTGCTGTCTTCTCAATTTTGACTTTGTATGCATTTGTCCTTAAGGCTTGGTCTTGTGCAGCCAGAATTAGTCCCTCGGTCTCTTTCTTCAATTTTCCTGCTCTTAGCCATTGCCAAGTCTTGTTATTATCTGCTTTCCCAGCTATTTTTTTAATGTATTGGCCATGTAGTGCTTTGTCTTCTCATGCCTCTATTCTGTTCTTCATTTGGTCTTTCTTGTAGGCCAGTTTGGTCTCTCCAGTAGTCAGTAAGCCTTCCTGATATACTAATATACTTCCTGATATACTATAAGCCTTCTCTGCGGGGGCTGGCTTCCCACACTTAAATTAGCACATAACTGAAAGCTAGTTTCTAAGCAACAATCTGAACAATGATACCAATGTTTTACTTAACACTATAGCTTAACCACTTGAGGTATTTAGACAGTATCCTTGCACAGATCTGTCAAGCAAAGGAAAACTGAAGTAAGATCATAGGTTTAAGGGCTTTTGGTTGACAGGATGTGGCAATAAAGTCCTTCTGTCTTGCTATTCTGGCAATATTATTAACAAAGAATTCTCAATTTTTTGTATCTAAAATCATAGTTGATAACAGTCATAGTTGATAACATTTCAATCATAGTTGATAACATTTCCATGACTGTAGCTCTCTAGATGTTGCTAAAGACAGTCCCCAACAGCTGTAATCTTCATAGCTACAGATTTTTTTCACCTCTTTGCCAAAGGAAAGCAAAATACATGATGGGATTTGTGATGGCTTCCTGTATCTAGTAACTTATGTTAACAACATTGAAGAGTTAAATCAAGCAGGTATAATTGAAGGCTTGACAGGATGTAATAATTCCAATTTATTCTTGTTATACAGATGGAAAGATGTAAATAATAGTAGCTTGCTTTTTCACCAGAGCATTTATTATTGCCCTCCAAATGTTATAAAAATAACATCAAAGTAATTTATACTCTGCATTTAGAGAAATTAAACATGTGTGCTATGGATAATGAGATTCACTTTTGTATTATAACTATTGATATGTAGTTGCTTATTGTGAGCAAGTAATACTTTTTAACATTAATTGAAAACAGCTTATAAAAAACTATTGATAAAAATATGAAGTCCATAGAATAACAAATGCAAGGGAATCATTATTTGTTGGAAACTTGCATAGTCATCTGAGTTTAGGAGGTAGTGGTTAAGATCTTGCACTAGCAAAGATTCTAGTCCTTCCTCAACCATGAAAATTTACCGGGTAATACTTGACACAGTTCTTGTGGAAAAGGAGGAATGCTATACATACCATCTTTCAGAATCCAATTATATTGCAAATCTAGTTATCAACTATAGAAAATACCATTTCTGCCTTCTCTGGATTCTGTCATACGATGAAGGGAAGGGGGTGAACAAAGGGGCTTTATAGCCCTCACTTCCTTCGGTACACTTCAAAGGAACTGGATGTGGATATCACCAAAAGGACTAACCATAACAATGGGGCTATTACCTTCATGCAGTTCTCTCTGAAGTCTCCATCCAGCCGGCAGTAAGGAAAAGGGGGTGGGAGTGTAATGCAGTAAGGAAAAGGGGGTGGGAGTGTAATGTCGCTGGAAGAAGGGGGTGATTGGGTGGGGCTACTGGGGAACCCCTTAAAACCTTGAATGGGAGAGCTTGGACCCCAAGTCCTGTCTAGAACGCCTGCAACCATTTTCTCTTAATAAAGGATGCCTGTTGGAAGAACTATTCCAAGAGTTCTGTCTTCTTAAGATGCAAAGTGGGGTGGGTCCTTACATTAGACAGGACTTGCAAAATTAATCCACCTAGAAGGGAGACCCTTGCTGGGGGATTTTGCAAAAAATTACCATGTCAGACAATGGAGCAAGAAAGGGGGAAAACTCCCGAGAGAGAGAGCCGCTGCCCCAACTAGAACCTTGCCGGATGTCGGGATCCGAGAGGTCACATTCCTCAGGAGAAGAAGTGGTGGAGACATGGGACCACCAGCCTCGCTGGTCAATGGGCGTTGGAAAGAAAAGTGAGTGGGGAAAGGAATCAAGAAAGGTGATCCTGAGACGGGGGCCCGAACAACCAGAATGGAAGCAGGAGATGGAGAAATCCCTGCACGCAAGTGAAGAGGGAGAAAGCTGGGCACTACACTCAGACTGGATCCTAGAGAGAGCTATTGACCTGATGAAGAGAACTCTCAGCTCCCTAGGAGAGAGGAATCCTGAGCCCTACGGCCGCCCCAGCTCCTGGAGCTGCAAAGGGAGAGACACCGAGGGGGAAGTGGAACCGGCAGCCCCGGGGACATCTGCTGATCCAGTAGTCCCCACCCCCTGCTGAACCACAGATGGTGATCTGGACGGAAGACACTACCACCAACAATGGAGGCACCGATCCATTCCAAGATGTCCGCCGTTGGAGGTGAAATTCAAATGGTAGCCAAAACGCTTGGGGTTTTTCCTAACCCAAGTCCTCAGCTACATGGAGGAATACAGGCGGGACATCCCAGCGACAAAGCCCGCATCCGGATCATGCAATCTGCCCTGGATGGACCAGCTGCAGATTGGGTGGTGAATTTGCACAACTCCAATGCCCCAGAACTCAACGACTTCAACCGTTTCATGTCCTCTCTGAGAAGGCGATATGAAGACCCCCTGGCTGATCGCAAAGCCCATGAAAGGATAAAAACGATGAGGCAAGGCAAACGCCCGGTGGCTGAATATACACAAGAATTCCGGGCCATTGCCAGCAAACTGAACTGGCCAGAAGACATCCTCTTTAGCCATTTCAAAGACGGACTAAATTATGACCCATATGACGCTTGCCTGCCCCGAGGGGACCCACACCAACTTGAGGAACGGTACGTCTTGGCAGAGGAAGCAGAGATCGACATATTGAAGAGACATCGCCGAGGAAAACAATGGAGCCGCTCCCCGCCTGAGTTGATACACGAACCAGTGAAACCATTGGCTACAGCCAAGAAGCAAATGGGGTGTTTCAAGTGCGGAAGAGAAGGGCATCAAGCTATAGAATGCCGCTCCAAAGCCCGCCAGCACAACCCAGACAGATCCCCAATCAGCAAATCCGGAAAGTTTTCACCTAAGCCAAAAGAAACTGCCATGAGAATGATGGAAATTGTGGAACCTCCACCTCTGCTCATCAGGGGGAAAGAACTCCAGCCTACACTGCAGGGCCAGTGGACGCCTCAGATGACAGCTCAGAGGGCGAACCCCTGGTAAGTGGACACATTGCACCCATCCTCAAGACAGTGACTATATTAATTCCCCCCCATGCCCGAAGCCGTGAAGGTGAAAGCCTTAATAGACTCTGGCTGCACCCGCTGCCTCATTAGCCTGACACTAGTGGGGAATCTGGGCATTCCGTCAAGGAGACTGGAACAACCAATCTCATTTGGCCAGTTAGATGGATCCATAGCGGGGGGGGGGGTGCCAGCTACCCTAGCCACTTTACCAATACACCTCTCCCTGGGCAAACATGAGGAGGACATAACGTTTATGGTGACCCCAGGCCTGGAAGGCCCAATGATCCTAGGGATGGAATGGTTAAAAAAATGGAACCCCTGGGTAAATTGGAGGATGACAGAAATCAAATTCCCAAAGGGGGACCCTATGGACTTAAAATCCCAAGGGGGGCTACCAGAATCAAGAATAGAAAAAGCATCCATGGGAGAGGAAAAGGGACTAACAGAAATACCAGAGGAATACAGAGACCTTGCTGAAGTTTTCAGTGAGGAGAGGGTGGATGAGCTCCCCCCCCACCGACCCACAGACTGTGCCATTGAATTCAAGACTGGGGCAAAACTCCCGAAGCCCAGATTATACTCCATGAGCCCAAAGGAGAAGCAGGAAATGGAAAGATTCATAAAAAAATACCTAGAGAGAGGGTTCATTGAGCCGGCTGCCCCGGTCCTCTTTAGAGAGAAGGATGGCTCTTTACGCTTATGCATGGATTATAGGGCCCTGAATACAATCAGTGAAAGCAACCTATACCCTCTGCCCCTCATGAAAGACATGCTGTGACACCTCTCGAAAGGGAAAATTTTTTCTAAACTAGACCTAAGGGAAGCTTACTATCGCATGAGAATTAAGGAAGGGGACGAATGGAAGACCGCATTTAACTGCCCCATGGGGTGCTATCAATTCAAAGTCTTGCCATTTGGATTACAAGGATTATGCAATTAATCAATGACGTTCTAAGGGAGCACCTGTTTAAGGGGGTCCTTGTTTACTTGGACAACATTCTTATCTTCACTGAAACAAAAGAGAAACATGTCAACCTTGTCAGAGCGGTTTTAAAGAAACTGCGAGCCGCCCACCTATATGCCAAACTCTCAAAATGCGAATTCCACCAGGAAAGGATAAACTATCTAGGTTATCGCATATCCCCCCAGGGCATTGAAATGGACTCAGAGAAGGTCAGAGCAGTATTAGATTGGGCACCACCCCACACAAGAAAGCAACTACAAAGTTTCCTGGGCTTTGCAAACTTTTACCGCCAATTCATCCCCTCATTTGCCCAGATAGCCTTGCCCCTCACTAACTTACTAAAAACGAAGGGAGCATCCTCAGTAAAACCTAGCCAGCCATTAACATGGACAATGGAGTGCCAAGCAGCGTTTGAGAGACTAAAGAGACTTTTTTCTGCCGAACCAGTACTAAGGCACCTAGACATGGATAAGCCCTTTGTTATACAGGCAGATGCAAGTGATGTGGCAGTGGGGGCTGTTCTATTACAAGAAAACGATGATGGAGTATTGCAACCCTGTGCATATACATCCAAAAAACTCACGGAAACAGAACAGCACTGGCCCGTATGGGAGAAGGAGTCATACGGGATAAGTTGGGCATTACTCACGTGGTGACAGTTCCTGGAAGGCAACAAAATCCCCTTCCAGGTGTGGACTGATCACAAAAATTTGGAAGCCCTGAAAGCGCCCAGGAAACTCAATCCCAAACAAGCCCGCTGGTCCCAGCATTTTCACCAGTTCCAATTTAAGCTCAAACATTTACCAGGGAGAAAGAACTTCCTGGCAGATGCACTGTCTCGCATTGCCCAATATAACAGCAGGCGAGCCACAGACTCTAAACAGATGATGGTAGAATCAAGTGATGTGGCAGTTGGGGCTGTACTATTACAAGAAAATGATGAAGGGGTATTACAACCCTGTGTGTATACATCCAAGAAACTCACAGAAACAGAACAGCACTGTGGGAGAAAGAGGCATACGGGATACATTGGTCATTACTCACGTGGCGCCAGTTCCTTGAAGGCAACAAAAACCCTTCCCAGGTGTGGACAGACTACAAAAATTTGGAAGCCTTGAAAACACCCAGGAAGCTCAACCCCAAGCAAGCCCGCTGGTCCCAGCATTTTCACCAGTTCCAATTTACGCTCAAGCATTTGCGGGGGGGGGGAAGAACAATGAGAGACGGGTTGCCTTGGGTAGGGGAAAGTTATATATACCAACAACCCAAAGAGTTACTTTCATGCAGCTTTGCCATGACACAAAATCAGCAGGGCATTTTGGATTTGTAAAAACATTACACTTAATTAAACGGCAATTTTGGTGGCCATCCATAAAAAAGGACATAGAAAGTTACGTAGCCAGCTGGCCAAAATGTGCTACTGCAAAGAGGTTGCAAGGAAAATCGCCAGGACTATTACAAACAGTGGCAAATCCCTCAGCCCCCTGGAGGGAAATAGCCATGGATTTTATAGTGGAATTGCCAGAAAGCAATGGGAATACTGTTGTCTGGATGGTCACGGACTTGTTTTCCAAACAGGTGCACTTTATCTCTTGCCAAAAGATTCCCACCACAAAAGCCTTAGCGAAACTTTTCATCCAGCACATTTACAGATTGCACGGGGCACCCCAACGCATCATCTCTGATAGGGGAGTGCAATTTACGTCTGCATTTTGGAAGGAATTTTTATCCCTTTTAGGAACCACCCAGGGACTGACATCTAGCAACCACCCACAAGGGAATGGAGGGGCTGAAAAAATGAACTCAGTACTCGAGCAATATCTAAGATGTTTTCTTAATTTCCAACAGACCGGGTGGGCGGACTTACTCCCTTTTGCAGAAGTTGCCTATAATAATACACTCCAGCACAGGTTACACTCCTTTTCAAATAGCCAACGGTCAAAGTTTCAACCCCATGCCAGAATTAACCCCAAACGAACCAACGATCCCATCACTGAAAGAATGGATGGAACAATTGCAAGATACCTGGCCAATAATTAGAAAAGCACTAGATGAAGCTAGGCAGGCATACAAAGCACAAGCTGATAAAAAAGGGTTGAGCCTACACCATTCATTATAAGAGAAATGGTGTACTTATCTACAAAATACCTAAAGTCCCTACAGCCCTGTAAAAAACTTGGACCAAAATATATAGGGCCTTTTCCAATTAAAAGAATCATAAATCCAGTAACAGTAGAATTAGAATTACCCAAAAAATCTCAGGCAAATACACCCAATTTTTCATTGCAGCTTGCTGAAAAGAGAGCATCAGTCACCTTTACGGCCAAAAATCCCCCCCCCCACCTCCAATCATGGTGGAGGGCGAACAACATTTTGAAATAAAGGAAATCCTTGACTCTAGGACAGCGGTTCTCAACCTGTGTGTTGGGACCCCATTTGGGGTCGAACAACCATTTCATGGGGGTCGCCAAACAATGCAGTCCACCATTTTTTCCCCTTTTCCTTAGCTGTGCTACTCCCTTTTATTCTATTGGCTTTTGAAAGCCAATAGAATAGACTCTCGTGAATAGAGTCTAATCCTATTGGCTTTCAAAAGCCAATAGGAATTGTCCAGGCTGTCTCTGCCCTGCTGAGCCCGCCAAAAGTCCCATTCTGCAAAAGGTGCTGCAAGTTGTCTGCAGCGAAGGTGAGCTGTCTGGAAGCTTCCACCACTCCCTGCTGAGCAACTACTAAAAATGTAAGTAAAAGAGGGCCAGGGGTGGGAGGTGGGAGGCCGGCGGGCACAGGGAGGGTTGCTGGCGTGCGTGGGGCCCGGCAGGTGCCTTACCTTCCTTGGGCTGGGCCAGCTGGTGGCCCAGCCGGTGGTTGGCCTGCTCCGTCTCTGCCGCTTGCCAGCTACACCTCGGCTGGCGCAGGGGGCGGCACCACGCATGCACGGCGCTCCCGGGCAGGGAAAGTCCTTGACTTACGACGGGTTGGGTAGTCCTCGACTTACGACTGGTTTAGTCCTTGGCTTACGACCGGTTGAGTAGTCCTCGACTTATGACCAGTTGGGGTCACGGCATTAAAAAGGTTAAGAACCACTGCTCTAGGAGATATCATGGAGCGACTCAGTACCTAGTTGCCTGAAAACACCTCCCTGCTTCACAAAATGAGTGGGTCCATAAATGTCATGTCAGAGCCCCAAAGCTATTAAAGAAGTTTCACACAGAGTATCCTAACAAGCCTGACTAACTTTTATACCTTTTTGTTTTCTTTCAGGTGGAGGTGTCTTTTTTTAAGGGGGCAGGATGTCAAAATCCAATTATATTTCATCTCTAGTTATCAACTATAGAAAATACCATTTCTGCCTTCTCTTGATTCTGTCATACGATGAAGGGAAGGGGGTGAACAAAGGGGCTTTATGGCCTTTCGGTACACTTCAAAGGAACTGGATGTGTATATCACCAAAAGGACTAACCGTAACAATGGGGCTATTACCTTCATGCAGTTCTCTCTGAAGTCTCCATCCAGCCAGCAGTAAGGAAAAGGGGGTGGGAGTGTAATGCCTGAGACTGTCGCTGGAAGAAGAGGGTGATTGTGTGGGGCTACTGGGGAACCCCTTAAAACCTTGAATGGGAGAGCTTGGACCCCAAGTCCTGCCTAGAATGCCTGCAACCATTTCTCTTAATAAAGGATGCCTGTTGGAAGAATTATTCCAAGAGTTCTGTCTTCTTAAGATGCAAAGTGGGGTGGGTCCTTACACCATCTTAATCTCCTAAATGAAAGGAGGGATATAAATCAAATCAATAAACAATGATTCCTCAGTTCCTTCATAGACTAGAGCCTGAAATGTGAAAAAAATGAGTTCTATATGATTTTAATATATGTTGTCAGAATTGCAATGCAAGCGCAATGATACTTCAATAATTCCAATTTTTCTGGAAATATCTTTGCAATAAAATTAATATCCACAAGATGGTAGTGGTGTTTTATTTTTTTAAGTAATCTATTCTCTCATAATTTAACAGCTTCATTCAACTTAGTGGGGAAAAATCATGCTGACTACACATTATGGTTCCTGAACATGTGCCTATTGTGGGAAACTATTATATAGTCATTGTTCTGAACCATATAGCTCTATGTAACCCTAACTAGAGAGCATGTATCAGTATGTTAGAATAGCTGGCATTTATAGAGTTAAGTGGTGTTTCCTTCAGAGATGGATTATGGGAATTGCAGTTTAGCTAGTCAGTCATCCCATGTTAATGGGTCAGTGGGAGGAGTCTCTAAAGGGCTTTGGGAGACTTCCTGGACACAAGCCAGTTTGGAATGTCTTTGTCTGAAAGAAGCATGGGCTATCAGATGTCACCCGATGAGTCTGCGCCGTTATAAAGATGGTATGGAAGAGAGCATCATTCTTTTACCTATAGGAATGGACAAAGGATGTATTTTCCAGAAGTAACAACCACAGCATGAATGCAAGTAATCTTTCTGATTAAAATATGTTTTTTGTTATGAAATCATTTCTATTGAGTTATCTATCTGATTTGATTTATAAGGCATTTTTACTCAAGATCAGAATAATATAGGACTATTTGTATGTATATAAATGCATAGGCATACAGGAGTATATTGTGTCATTATGTGGTTATGATTATGTCTCCCCTGAAACAATGGGACCTGACCTGGTTATTTTGAACTGTAGGACAAATTAGAATGGGGTAACTATTGTGAATCCTGATTTTTCCAAAACAATGAGCTGATCATATAATTTTTCTGCACAGCATATTATCTTCTTTGTTAAGCTATACAGAAATAACTGGCTGCTCATGTCACTAAGTCCATCCCATCATTCAGCCACTCCAGCTATCTTCATATAAGAAACTGAAGCTTTGAAATCTTTTATGATCCGTAACCTCAGAAGTAGTAGAAAACCATTGAACCTGTGAAGCACTTCAAACAGCTACAAAATATTCAGAAGTCATAGGTTTGATTTGATTTGATGTTTCAAAGTCCTTTGATTTGCCAGTCTGTTTCCATGGTGTGATTTCATCAAAGCTTAATTGAAATGAAGGGATTCTTTGAAGCTCGCCAATCTGCAGTTCAATATTTTAAAAATGAAGAATATGGCAAAAGGCAATGCCAAGTTAATATCAACAGATGAAAAAGAAGTTGAAGGATTCTGCCCAGACTCAACTGTTCAGCTAGACAGCTATAGAAATCAAATAAATAAAAATAAGTAGTGATGGACATTTTTATTTTTTTTTAATCCACTGTCGCACACTGAATACAAGCAAGCATTTGTACTCAAGCAAGCATTTGTAGTGGAAGTCTAGCAAGCATTTGTAGTGGAAGTCTGTATAAGAATGAATTCCTTTGAGCTAATGGCAGACAGTTTATGGCCTTTTGACTTTACAGCCAAAGTTTATGGGCTTTTTGACTTTACAGCCAAAGCAGAGAATGGGATCAAGGCAGGTCAATGTTCTGCAGAAGCCTGTTTGGTTGATTCTTTCCAGGGAATCTGAAGCCAGAAAGCAGTGTTTGGAGCGTTTGGTTCAGATTTTTGAAAAAACAAAATACTCACTTGGGATTCCAGGAACAGCCTTTATTGAACTTTTGCAAAAGTTGGTGGTCTTAGTCTCAGGAGAGACTAAGGAGATCAAGCCACACTTTTAATTTTTAAAAGCAGACATTTATACCCTTTCACAATGCTGGTTTCCCCCCCCCCCACTATCACACTTAAGCCAACCTGCTTCCCCCCCCATCAGCTAATCCGAAGTGCCTAAACGTAATAAATTTTTTGTACCCTCCCAGGAAAATCCCCTTGCACCTGTTATACCTGTGCCATTTAACCATAACCTTTTGCTAGCCTAAGCTCTATCTTTATTTTTGTGTTTCCTCTGTTTGCGGTTAGGCCTAGCTTCAGTTGACCTACTTATATAAACCACAACAGCTATCTTGCATGTGCCAAAGCTCCTACAGTTAAATGCTTAAGTTACTCCATTTTATATTTGTTAAACCCCCTTCTTAAATTTTAGCTAAGATATTTAAGATTAAATGTCATTAAGCAATTTCTAATATATATTTTTACCTCTTACAATCCACCATTTCTCTTTAGATCCTTTTAGAAATTGTTACAATTCAGATAATTGCAGCAAATTCACTTCTTCTTCATCATTCTTTGGTTTACCTCTTACTCTCATTATTAGTATTTTTTTCTCCATTTTTCATGTGTTTCTGTGCCAAAAATCACTTGCATATGTTCAATTGAATATTGAATAATTTTTACTAGAACTAGTATGAAGCAGGGCAACAGTATTAGTCCACCCACTACCATAAACAAAATGATGCCCCATTTCTTCCATCCTCCCCCAAATACCTGACCAACCCAAGAGGTGTCTGAGATACCTATCCATTTTTGTACAGGTACATGAGCTAGTTTCCTCATTTTGGAAGTGATTTCCTCTATTACTTTACCTTGATCATCTATTTGGAGGCAGCAATGTGTAAGATTAAATTTTCCACACAAACCTCATTGTTTAGCTAGCAAGTAATCTAAAGCCAAGCGATTCTGATATACTGTTGTTTGTAGTTGGGTACTAGTCTTAGCAAGCATATCTAAAGCTGAAGCCGTTTCATTAGTAATAATCTCCAATACAGCTTGCAATCTTATTATCCTATTAAGCATATATGGTTCGATAGCCATACATTCCATCCTCTGCCCATGTGGCTGGTCCATACACTTGTATAATTCTCTCTGGAGGCCATTCTTCTTCACCCCATTTCTTTTGACTTGATATTTGTACACGTTGCTTTTCTCTATGACCTATCTTATCATACACTGGAATTCCTAGTTTTTCCCCTTGTTGTATTGGGAGAAGGAAAAAAACTTCGGTTTATTATTTTTTTAGAAAATTTTATTGATTTTCTGGTTTTACATTTAAATATTTAAAAGCAATGTGGCGGCTGAGTTAATTGATAGTTCAATAACATACAAGTATCTTTAGTACAGATCTCAAACTATTGCATTCAGTATTTCCTTTCTTTTCCCTTTAGTATTTACTGTCTCATATTTAAACTAATACAATTCTTATTATATCGATTAAATAAAAATAAGTTTCTTACATTTATCAATAATTTTTCGTTTATACATATGCTAATTATTTTAACATTCATTCTTTATAGACAATCAATGTCCTAATTAGTTTTTCCCAATTTTTAGTTTCCCATTAATCTTTAAATGTAACATTTAATATTTATAATTTCCAAGTTTTAAATAATCCCAATTCCCTTTTTCACAATTCATCACAAGATCTAATGTACAGGATACACATCTTATCTATTTGAATTCTCACTATCAACTAAATAATAATACAATATCACATTCTTATTTTCTGTTAATTTCCAAATATCTTAAATTTAGTAACCAAAATTTCTCTTATTTCAACATTTAATACTTCCTCTCTTTTTCTCTTGATATTTACTATCTCATATTTAATGTCAATGCTGCAAATATTGTATATTCTTGCTTTTGACAATATGTAGAATTGTCTGGTAATTATGGGGTTAATACAGAGCAGAAGGGGGGTTGGGGATAAAGCCCGGGAAAGAAAGAGGAAGAAAACATTTGACCTTCACACTAATTGGATAATGTGAGATATGATGGCTAATTTAGGGAGGGAACATGCTGATAATTTAACTGCTCAGAGGAAGAGAACTTAGATCCTAGCATCCCTCCGTTGTGCCTGTGCCGACATTTTGTAACAATAAAAGACTTTTAGGAAAATAAATGCCTGGAAGATCTTTGGAATGTTTCATTAGCCGGAACCTCAACATCATGCTAGGATCTCACATTCTTTTCAATGGGGTTCCAAGCCCCATCCACTATCTCTATGCTTGAGAGGAGCTGATAAAGAGTCGGGGAAGATCTCATTATGGAGAAAGAAAGATTGCTTGAGGCCAGCCCCATGGCTGCAACAGTTTCCCTGAGGGGGGAAGCGACAGCCAGCAAGGGGGAGAGAGGAATTTGGCAGATTTCCCAGTTGAGAGCGAAGACTTCAAAAGCAGTTATGGGTGAGTCATTGGAAAGATTTCAAAACTCAGAAATGAAAACCAGAAATCAGTTCCTACAAAGTGAAACCTACAGCCCTTCCATTGCAGATGTTCCTGCTAGGGACTTCAGCCCTGAAAAGAGAGAGAATCCCAGTCTGAATCCTCTGCAGCAATGGGGAGATTGGGTTTCCCAGCAGGTGGCTGATCCATGTCCCCTGAACTTACCACAGCTAATAGAGGCCTTGCAATGCCTTGGGGTGGTACAGAAGCCAGGAGATCAGCAGCTGTTGGGAGAACAGCCACAGCAAGGAGGTTGGCCATAGCCCCCAAATGTGCAGCCCCTGGGCATAAATCTGCAGCCAGGTTGGGGCTACAGAAACTGGGGGGGGGGCACAAGAGCAGTGGGGAGCCCAGCAGGAAGCCTGTCAGACCCTGCCTTCACTGAATGATCAGCAGCAGCAGAGAGTGTCACCACCACCTGCAGTCCAACAACAGAGAAGACCACTACAACCCCCACTTGCGCAGCCACCATTGGGAGGCCTACAGCAGCAGGGGGCACCATCAAACCCGCTGGCCAGCAGCAGAGAGCCCAGCAGCCATGGAACCAGCCCCAGTGGGGGCCACAGCAGCCTGTGTTCGCACCATCTTTCAATGCAACCTTTGATGGGGATCCAGAAAAGCTGATTTTTTTTCCTCAACCAAGTGCGTTCTCACTTGAAACACTGGGCCTATCTGTACCCAGAACCAGGGGCCATGGTCGATGTCATTGCGTCCAACCTAGAGGGAGAAGCATCTGAATGGCTGAACAATTTATATAGCGAGCAAGCCCCCGAATTGGAAGATCCCCACTGCTTTCTTTTAAGTCTGAAAGAACGATTTGAGGACCCATCCATTGGCCTCAAAGCAGCAGGACAAATTCGTAAAATAAAATAAGCCAGGAGGCCTGCCCTGGAGTACGTTCGAGAATTCTGCAAGATAGCAGGTCGAATAGAGGGGTGGCCTGAGCAGTCCCTCATACATTACTTCATCGAAGGATTAGATGATCACCTCTCTCAGGCCTGCATCTATCGAGAAGTACCTGATCGGCTGCAGGAGTGGTACCAGACGGCCGTGAAGCTAGATGTTAAGCTCTTTCGCTATAAGAAGCCTCCTCCATATGAACCCGAATGGCAACCAGAGCTACCCAGACAGCAATCACCCCCATGAAAGCCTTTGACTACTGCAAGAGCTGAGAGACCCAGGCCACCTACATGCCCTTCCTTCAAGTGTTTCTGGTGTGTACAAGGAGGACATCAAGCAGCCACCTGTCCAGTCCCCTACCCCCGACTGCAGAGCAGGCCAGAACCAGCAATGCGAAAGAAACCTGCTCAGCGGCCAACGAGAGAAAAATCCAACCGACTCACGCAGGAACTTGTCGCCCAGGTTACACCCCACACACAAGAGGACGCCGAGACTCCAGATGGACCCACCCCTGCTCTACCCTTCTTTGATAGTGACGATGAAGGAGACAACGACCCAATGGTGAGTCGACAAATCCTGCCTTTTTCATTGGCCGCCAAACTTATAATCCCTAAGTCTGGAGCACAAATAGACTTGAACGTACTAATTGATTTGGGATGCACCCGCTGCATTATTAGTCTGGCATTTGCCATGAAAATAGGCATAAGGGCAAAACAGCTTTCCAAACCGGTGAGATTTCAGCAAGCTGATGGCTCCCTGATGGGAGGGACTCTTATCATACAATTAATCAAGCCTTTACCACTAGAAATACTGGCACACTGGGAGTTTATTCGCTTCCTGGTGGCTCCAAAAATGACTGAGGCGGTGATCCTAGGACTAGCCTGGTTAGACAAATGGAAGCCGTTTATCTGGTGGGAGAAAGAAATGAGAACTGTGAAACTACCTATAGGGTCTGATCCCCCCATTGATTCAACAGATGTTACTGGGCATCTTAGGCCACCCAATGAGAGAGCGCACATGGCCGCCTCACTGACTCCAGGCAAACCAGTCATCCCCAAGGAATACTTGGCCCTGGCGGAGGTGTTCAGTGAAAAAGAATGTGATGCCTTACCCCCTCACAGACCTAATGACTGCTCCATCGAACTGGTGCCCGGAGCCAAACTCCCACGACAGAGATGTATGCTATGTCCCCCCTCGAAATGGAGGAGATGCAGCAATACGTGAACAAAAACCTAGCTAGGGGGTTTATCGAACGGGCCAAATCTTCCGTGGGAGCCCCTGTGTTGTTCAAAGAGAAAAAAGATAGGTCTCTTCGTCTCTGCGTAGACTATAAGGGACTCAATGCTGTGAGTGTGGAAAATAAATACCCCCTCCCCTCCTAAAGGATTTATTGACCCATCTGGCTAAGGGGAGTGTCTTCACTAAGTTAGACCTAAGAGAGGCATACTACCGGGTGAGAATAAAAGAGGAAGACGAGTGGAAAACGGCCTTCAACTGTCCTATGGGGAGCTATCAGTTCAAAGTCATGCCATTTGGACCACAGGGGGCCCCAGCTGTATTTATGCAGTTGATTAATGAGGTTCTACATGATCACTTGTACAAAGGGGTTTTGGTGTATCTTGATGATATCCTGATATACAGCACAAATATGACTGATCACATAAAGCTAGTGAGAGAAGTGTTAAAGAAACTATTGAATGCCAAGCTTTATGTCAAATTGTCTAAATGTGAATTTCACCAAACCCGATTAGACTATCTTGGCTACCGAATTTCCAATGAGGGTATTGAAATGCATCCAGCCAAGGTGAAAACTATAATTGAATGGCAGCCCCCAAGGACTCGCAAACAGCTCCAGAGCTTTCTGGGTTTTGCCAACTTTTATCATCAATTCATCCCTTCTTTTGCCGAGATTGCCCTACCTCTTACAGAACTACTCAAAACAGGCAAAGGAGGAGGGAAGCCACGACCGGGCCAACCACTAGCATGGACAATGAGCTGTCAAACAGCTTTTGAGAATTTAAAGAGACTATTTGCTGCTGAACCAGTTCTAAAGCACACCTGCCCAGGGGAACCCTTTGTGATTCAAGCTGATGCCAGCGATGTGGCAGTTGGAGCTGTGTTACTGCAAAAGAACAAAAATGGGATCCTGCAACCCTATGCCTACACCTCTAAGAAATTTACCGAGAGCGAGCGGAGATGGGCAATCTGGGAGAAAGAGGCCTTCGCGATTAGATGGGCACTATTAAACTGGCGACACTATCTGGAAGGGAGCAAAGTGCCATTTGAGGTATGGACAGATCACAAAAACCTAGAAGCACTGAAAACTCCCCGCAAATTGTCACCAAAGCAAGTACGGTGGGCACAGTACTTTAACTGCTTCAACTTCACTCTAAAGAACTTCCTAGCTGATGTGCTACCCCGGTTACCCCAGTACAAAAGTGAATGAGAGCAGGTTAATGAGGCGATTATTCCCAATCCACAAACTGTCGCTCAACTTACACCTCGCAGGGTCCCCAATCCTGATGACCCTGGAGTGAAGAAAATAAAACAAGAGCTGGTTCAAAGATAATCAAGCGTCCCTAACATGCAGGGATGGCTTGGCTTACAAAGGGGGGAAGCTATATTTGCCAGAAGCACTCCATCTTAATGCTCTCAAACACAGCCACGATGTAAAGCAGGCTGGACACTTTGGATATTTGAAAACCCTACACCTCACCCACCAGCAATTCTGGTGGCCGGGGCTGAGAAAGGATGTGGAAAACTATATAAAAAGTTGTACTGTATGTGCCACAATGAAAAGAATCCCGGGGGAAACTCCTGGGTTACTGCAACCCGTGGCAGACCCTTCTCAATCCTGGGAAGAAATAGCTATGGACTTTATAGTAGACCTACCTGAAAGTAGGGGAAATACTGTCATCTGGACTGTAATAGACTTGTTCTCGAAGCAGGCTCATTTCATTGCCTGCAAAGGACTCCCATCTGCCCAACGACTGACCAAACTGTTCCTGAAACATATTTACCGACTGCATGGCGCCCCTAAGCGAATAATTTCGGACAGGGGGGTGCAGTTCACAGCAAAGTTTTGGAGAAGTTTTCTTAAATTAATTGTATCATCTCAAGGTTTATCATCTGCTTTTCATCTGGCCACCAATGGGATCGCAGAAGCCGCTAACAAAATGGTGGAGCAATATCTTAGATGTTATGTTTCTTACCAACAGACGAACTGGACTGATCTCCTCCCTTTTGCAGAGGTGGCGTACAATAATTCTGTGCACAGCAGCACCAGCTACACGCCTTTCAGAGTGGCCACAGGAAAAGAGTTCAACCTAATACCTGAATGTCCTCAGTTGCCTTCCGCTTCCCAGACACTTGATCAGTGGGTGAGAGGGTGGGAAGAAGTTTGGAAAAACACAAAAACTGCTTTAAAAAGACTTTTGAGACCTATAAAAAGCAGGCTGATAAAAAGAGGGCTCCCCAAAGAACATTCCAAGTTGGGGAAAAGGTCTATCTGTCAACTAAATATCTACGCCTCAAATTGCCCAGCAAGAAATTGGGACCAAAATTCTTGGGGCCTTTCACCATAGTAAGAATTATCAACCCGGTTACAGTAGAACTAAAACTCCCTAGACTTTTAGCGAAAATTCACCCAGTTTTCCATTGTAGCTTATTGAAGCCTTATCAGGGCTCCACTTTAAGACCTCCTCCGAAGAAGGCGCCTGGGCCCCTCGTAGTCGCAGGGCAGACCCACTATGAAGTAAAACATATTCTTGATTCTAGAATTTTTAAAGGGAAATTGCAGTACCTAATCCAATGGAAGTGATACCCGTTGTCTGAAGCCACCTGGGTGAAATCCAGTGAAGTGAAAGTTGACAGATTGGTCAAAAGGTTTCATATGAAACACCCCAACAAACCAAAAGATAATCCTTGTTTACTTTACAGGATCTATCCTTCTTGTAAGGGGGGCCGGATGTCAATGCTGCAAATACTGTATATTCTTGCTTTTGACAATATGTAGAATTGTCTGGTAATTATGGGGTTAATACAGAGCAGAAGGGGGGTTGGGGGTAAAGCCTGGGAAAGAAAGAGGAAGAAAACATTTGACCTTCACACTAATTGGATAATGTGAGATATGACGGCTAATTTAGGGAGGGAACATGCTGATAATTTAACTGCTCAGAGGAAGAGAACTTAGATCCTAGCATCCCTCCATTGTGCCTGTGCCGACATTTTGTAACAATAAAAGACTTTTAGGAAAATAAATGCCTGGAAGTTCTTTGGAATGTTTCATTAGCTGGAACCTCAACATTTAAGCTAATAGTTTTTTATTACAGTTAAATAAAAACATTCATCAATAGATTTTTAGCTTATATATATCTTAATTACCTTTATATTTAACCTTTATAAGCAACTCAATATTCAAATGTAACTGTAAATATTTATACCTCCAAGTTTTAAATGACCAAATTTTTCTTTATCTCCACTCTAACAATATCTAGTCTTCAAAGTACATGTCTTATCTATTTGAGTATGTTCTATTTTAATTCTCACTGATACATCAAAACCCCAATTTTCTTCAGTCTTATTCTAACTTTCTTTCTTTGCCAAGTCGGCTTCCATGTCCATGCTTTTAAGTCATCAAATAAATCTCCCTGTATTGTTATGTTTGAAGTAGAAAAAGCCATCCAGTCACCATTTTTTTAAAAGGACTAACAAATCGTCACTCTATTTTTCCATCTTGACGTAGTTGTCCTGAACTATTTATCTTCTCTTCGGTCTGTTCTTCTTCTTGATCCTTAGGTTTCTTCTGATTTACATAGGAAGTCTTTTCCCTTTTCCATATTGTCAGTCCCTTTTCTGGGTTTTCCATTAACTGTGTTTGTTAATCAACTGAATTTTCTGTCATAGTATTTAATTGTTCCACTTTTTCTATTATATTCTGTGTAGTTGATTTTTTAGTTGTAATCAAAATTTGGGTTCATATATCTGGGCTGGCCTCTTGTTCTTTTTTGTAACTTATTATTTCATCAGTAGCTGTAAGAATAGTTTCATGAATTGCTTTCAGCATAAAAAGAATTTGTTCCTAATCTTCATCCATGTTTTCTTAGTAGTGTATTAAGTTAAAAGCTTTACAATTTTTTTTACAAAAAAAAACAATTTTTGTCACTGAGTATGGAACACAGCTGGGCTTCTCCCAGCTGATATCTGTCAAGGTTACAAAAGTCTTATCTCTAGTCTGGCCTAGAGGCCAATTCTCTTTTAAACAATACCAGGTTGTAATATTAGGTTTAGCCACAAGATGTCACCCATACCATTTAGAGTTTTCTTTTAAGTCCAAAATATTTACAATCTTTTCAATTTTACTTCTTTCTTGTAAGTAAAAACCCAGGTCTTCAGTAAGAATAAAAAATCTTTTAGTCCACAAACTTTAAAAAGATAAAAATCCAATTAGGATCAAATTATTCTTGCAATGTTTTAAAATCCCCTGGATAGTCAGTCACCACTGTTTTTATATGGAGGGATAGTATCTCCCTTCCCTCTCCACAGGGGGGAAAGTACTTTGAGCAGCTTATGCAGGTAGAAAAAATAGTTAGGATTTAAGAAAGGTAGATCTCACCCAGTCTCATCCGCGCTGTTTTATAGTTGCCCGATGGTAAATTTGATCTCGGCTATCTGCAGCCTAGTGATGAGCCATATTTCTATGGCAGGTCTTTCGTCCGCTGGTTTGGAGGGCTGCCCCAGATTGAGCGAAAGGGCTACCGCCCTCCCACGATCAAGCAGGGATCCCCTCCTTGCTGATCGCCCCGACGACCCTTTCCAGGTTCCCCCAGCGATACGAAATTAGAAGTGGAAGATGGAGCTCACCTTCAAAACGTCCGTGGTGGCTGTGTCAGCAAACCGGAAGTCAGAAAAAAACTAGGTTTAACTGCACCCAAAATGCAGGCTCCATTCCATCCTTTGGGGAATATTGCATAAGCATATCTCCCACAAATCCAATACATCCCATCAGGTGCTTTCCATTTTAAGGAAATATTACCTGGGCTATCCCATAGTTCCTTCAGTTGGGTAATATTTTCAAAAGGGTTGGAGGGCTCAGTTTTATTTCCACCACTCCACCAAGTCCTAATAGGGATGCCCTCTACTGTTCCATTTGTCTGTATCCCATTTTCACAGACCAACTGGCCTACTGGGACATTGAAATCTGCAGAGGCTTCCCTTATAAAACATACCACCTATTATAGGGAAGGTCTATCCCATGATGTCCAGGTAAAATTCATCTTGGCTATGCCAGAGAGTTCTATCTCTCTTGTCTCCCAGGGCCATTGTTCTCCCACATTAGTGCCTCCACACACATAGCAATTGGTAACACTTAGGGAGTCTACTATCTGTTCAGCCAAATCAATAAACAAATTCTTAGTTATGCTTGGGATTTCAATTTTTGTTGCCAGTTCTTCATAGAAAGAGTAGAAAAGCTTATGTTGTTTAGGTGTTATGTTTTCTTGAGTTACCTGTATGTATATTAATGTATTAGGATCAGTATCTGATCCATCTATTCCAAATCCATATTCTTTAGATCTAGTCTTTGGATCATAAAATTTAAAACAAACAGGAGTGCATTCTTCAATTCCACAATTGGTTTTGCTCATTCCTAAGATTAAATTGAACCAAATCTTACTTCTACTTTGTGGTTCTTTTGGACCAGACTGAGAGGAATACCAATAATCTTCAAACCCTCCTCCATATCTCTCTGAGAAACTATGTTGTTTTAGTATGTGTTTTAGACTGCACATACTTCCTTTCTAATCTATAATCTTGTCTCCAACTTAGAGATCCACATTTAGTATTTACTCCTTTTTCTATGGCTTTGCAGGCATCAAAACATAGTTGGACCATTTTAAATCTTGCAGTTGTCCGATTAGTCCCTAATAAGTAACCCTGTCGTTTATTGTTACTATAGGCCCATATTTTAATAATCCTGTGGTATTTAATGCCTTTAGGGTCAAAACATACAATTTTTCCTTTAGTATTACATATCTGATACCTGGTTTGATTGTATTCACATGTTCCAGCAATATTTGTACATTCAAGAAAGGTGTGATACACAAGAGTTTTGGTTATTTGTTGTCCCTTCTTTGTTTTTATCATACATGGCTCACAATCATTCCTCATGTGTACATATGTATTCATTAACAATACACTCAAATACCACCAGGTCATTCAAGTTCACATCCTCATCATTATAAAGTCTTAAGAGATCTTCAACTATAACTATATCACACTTTCCTACACAGTCATCATGAATAAGAGCACAATTACAACAATGGGTACAACAACAGCAGTTACACCAACACCTGCAATCACAGAACCAGCACATCAGGTAGTTGTTCAGCCTTCTGGATTGGTAGTTCAATTTCCTTTGGTTGTGGTTTGCCAAATAACAGCATGGACATCCAATCTTCCCTGCAAAAGAAGAACAGAACCAACAACCATACAACAACCAATCCTCCAGTGAGCATATATCCTTCTATTTCAATTGTATTTAAAGTCATTTAGAACACTGGCAAATTTTGAATTTCAGAGGATTCTCACTGGGTTCAATGATCCAAACTGGTTCAGTACTGGCTTTCATTCTGGTGTGGTGAGTCCGCCCCTTCTCTTTTGTACGGACTGCTTTTTCAGTGGTTAAGAGTACTTGAAATGATCCTTCCCATTTGGGTTGAAGTTTTTCCTCTTTCCAGGTTTTGATTAACATCCACTGTTCTGGTTGGAAGTGATGTACCACAAAATCAAGTGGGGCATCTGTGTCAGTAGTCCTTTTTTCCTGAGAAAAGATGAATATCTGGACAGTTCAAAGACATATTTTCTAATAGTCATATCTTTTAGTTCAACCCCTTCTCCTTTTTCTAGTGCTCCTAACTTAGGTAGTCCAAACAACATGTCATAAGGTGATAGACCAATGTCTTTTCGTGGTTTGGTTCAAAGTCTAAGAAGTGCTAAGGGTAAACATTTGGTCCAAGGCATTTTTAATTCCATCATTAATTTGGTCAGTTGTTCCTTCAACATGCCATTCGCTTTTTCCACTTTTCCACTGGAAGTTGGCATCCATGGAACATGAGATTCTCATTTAATTCCTAACACCTACATTACCCCCTTGTAATATTTTAGATGTAAAATGAGTCCCTTGATCACTGTCAATTACATTCACTACACCATACCTTGGTATAATATGCTCTAATATGATTCTGATTACAGTATTATCTGTGGCTACAGCTGTAGGAAAAGCTTCTACTCATCCTGTTAAATAATCAACCATGACCAGTAAATACTTCATTCAGCCACTAAGTGGCACTTCGGTATAATCTATTTGTATATGTTCAAATGGTCTCAATGCAGGAGGTCTCCCTCCCATCTCTGATTTCTTGTTTACTTTCTTACATACTAAACATCCTTCAGTTTTGCAACTCTATAAACTCCTTTACATCCATATCTTTTCAAGAACACCTCTACCAAGGCCTGAGCTCCCCAGGGAGATCCCTCATGAAGTGTTTTGATCACCTCCCATGTTAGAGGTTTATTCAACATTTGCCTCCCATCTGACAATACCCATTTTCCTTTCTCATCTTTATTTACCCCCATTTCCTGCAAAACCAACACCAAGACTTCTTGATCCTGGACTTCCAGTTTGCCGCGTGGCTACCATGGACACCTGGGAGACAAATTCCGTCTCCCCCATCCAGTTTCGCATTGCTGGGGGACACTGAAAAGGGTCAAAAGTCAATCTGTACAGGTGACCAGCAAGGAGGGGCTCCCGCTGGAGCTGGCGATTCCTCCAAAGTGGCAGATGAAAGACTGGCCATAGAAATATAGCTCGTCACTAGATTGCAGACAGCCAAAGTCACACTCAGAATCTGGCAACTTCAAAGCAGCATGGAAAGGACTGGGTGAGATCTACCTCTCTTAAATCCTAATTGCTTTCTGTACCTACACAAGCTGCTAAAGTACTTCCCCCCTGTGTAGAGGGAAGGGAGATTTCAGCCCTCCCTCCAGACACAGAGGCGACTGACTACCCAGGGGAGTTTAAAATGTTAAAAAGATAACTGGATCCTAATTGGGAATCTATTTCTTAGAATTTATGGATTAAAAGATTCTTTAATTTCTATTTCCTATTTTTCTTTATTTTTTATTCCCTATTTTTATGGAAGATCTGGGTTTTTTCTTTTAAAATAGAAGAAAAGATTAAAATAACTTTGGAGAGACATCTTTTGGCTAAACTTAATATCGCAATCTGTTATTGTGTAAAAGAGACTTGGCTGACAGCCCAGAAAGTAGATAAGATACATATAACTTTGAGAAGCACAGTTGTGTTCTTTATTGAGTGGATTTCTTGAATGAAAAGTTTTTTTAGTTTAAATATACTATTATGAAGGAAGATCAGAAATGGATCTTCCTTATGGAAGAAGAGCAGGACCAAACTCTTTGTCTGTTGAAAGAGATTCTTCTAACCTTAATTACAGCTGGTGATGAAATAAGAAACTACAGAAAAAAAACAAGACAGTCTGGACATGCAAAAGCAAATTATGACTATAACTAAAGAATCATCTATGCAGGATACTACAGAAAAAGTGGAACAATAAAATATCATGACAGAAGACTCAACTGCTCAACAAACACAGACAATGGAAAATACAGAAAAGAAATTGACAAAAGGGAAAGACTTTCTATTTAAAGCAGAAGGAGCCTGAGGATCTAAAAGGAAAACAGATGGAAGAGAAGATAAACAGTTCAGGAAATGGAAAGACAAGGAAAAGACCTGCTGGATCTGCTAGCCCTCTTTAAAAAATGGCAACTGGATGGTTATTTCAAAATCAAATAATAGATATAATAACCCAAGGAAATCTGCTCGATGACCCCAAAGCAAGGACGTGGAAGATGATTTGGCAAAGAAAGAAAGCTAGAATAAGACTGAAAAAGAATGGGGTTTTGATTTATAGATGAGATTTAAAATAGACTATACTTAAATAGATAAGAGTATGAGAGCTTAAAATAGAATATACTTAAGCAGACAAAATGTATACTTTGAATATAAGATATTGTTATGAGTTGAGATAAAGAAAAATTTGATCAAGTACAAATTTACAAATATAAAACACTAACAATTAAATTTGAATATTGATTTGTGCATAAAGGTCACATATAAGCTAAAACTTCATTGATGAAAGCAATAAATATGTCTGTATGTCTAAAAATAGAATATACTTAAATGGGATAAGACATGTATTTTGAATATAAGATGCTATGAGTTGAGACAAGGAAAATTTCGTTTATGTAAAATTCAGAAGCTAAAATATTAATAGGTTAATAGGAATATTGACTTGCACATAAAGATTGTATAAAGATGATTAAGTGATATATAAGTTAAAACCTTATTGATGAAAGTAATAAATATGTCTTTATGTAGTAATAAGAAGAAAAACATTATTAGTTCTAAATATGAGATAGTAGATATAAAGAGGAAGAGAGGAAGTATTAAATGTGGAAATAAAGGAAATGTTGGTTATTAAATTTAAGATTTTAAGGTACTTGAGAATTATTAGAAATAAGAATACTATTATTGCATTATTAATTCGTTGATGTAGATGGTGAAAATTTATATAGATAAGATGTGTATCCTGAATATTAGACTTTAGGAGGAATGGTGATAAAGGAATTGGGGTCATCTAAAGTGTGGAAATGATAATTATTAAACATTAAATTTAAATATTAATGGAAAATTAAAATTGAGAAAAATTGATTAGGTCATTGATTGTCTAAAGACTGAAAGTTAAAATAACTAAGATATATATCAACTAAAATTACTGATAAATGTTAGAAAGTCACTTTCTATTTGATTTAATTTTAGTTAAAATATGAGACAGTAGATATTGAGAAAGAGAGGGAATGGGGATTGTAACAGTTTGAGATCTGTACTAATGATATCTATGTGTAATAGAATTATTGTACCCAGCCGCCACATTGCTTTCAAATATTTAAATGTAATATTAGAAAATCAATAAAAATTTACAAAAAAAGAGACTTCTTGATCCTGGCATCCAGCCACTTTAGCTTCTTGATCTGCTAAATTATTATCTATAGTTTCAAAGGTTGTTCCCTTCTGATGTCCATTTACATGTACCACAGCTATATGTTTGGGCAGCTGTAATGCTTGCATTACTTCTTTGACTAATTCTTCATTTGGCAAATTCTTTCTTTTTGAATTCATTAAACCTCTCTCTAGCCAGATCTTCCCAAAATGTGAACCACTCCACAGGCATATTTAGAATCAGTGTAGATAGTGCCAGACTTTTGGATTCTGGTTTTCCGTGGTAGCGATCGGTCACGAGCTTGCAGATTCTCCACACCCCCGTGGCTAAGCCACATCGGAGAAGGGTGTCCCAGCGATTCTGGAATGATGGCAGTCATTCCATTCGACTTGGGGAAAGCCTTCTAACCTGACAGGAGAAAGGCTGGCCATATTTCATAGACTAGCCCAAGCTACCTGCAACTGAAGTCCGAAAGTACTAACCAGCACAACTGTGAATAGCATGCTTGAAACTGGGTGAGGAATTTGATCTTCTCTTTTCTATTCTATATTTAATTTCCTGGAAAAGATCCCCAAGAAGCAAAATAACTCCGGTAGGGAAGGGGGGGATTTCCGCTCCACTCTTATACTAATGGAAGCAGCGAATTAATCTTTTTATGGAGGATCAAAATATATGGAAGTGAAATAAATATAAAACCTGAAATTTAAAACTTAAATCTGGATAAATGTAAAATTGTTGAATGGTTAAGACTCTCATTCTAAAGACAATTGTTCATTTTGGAAATGGAAAAACAAATAGATGTTGACACCTAGTGGTGGATGAAGACTGTGACAGCTATGACTTTCATATAAGACTTGGCAAAACCTGGGAAAAGCTGATCTGTGTTTGTGACCTTCAAAGCTTTAACAACAAAGAACAGCTGTGACAAAAAAGATAATAATCTGGGATGTAGTCAAGAGAGAATTATAAATTTCAGAAAAAAAATCTTTTTTGAAATCTTTGGATTACAAATATCTGTTTAACTGAGACTCTAAAGCTATTTGAGAGAAAAGAAGAGAAAAACTCAAATTCTTGGCCATCATGGATCAGAGACATGTAGAAAGAACATATCAAGAAAACATAAATACTCCACAGGAGGAGATATATAGTATACTGCAAAGAATTCAAACAACAATGATTTTAAACCACAAAGAAATCCAAAATAACTTTGAAAATGTAAACCAATCTATTTCCAAGTTAACTCTACAACAAAAAAATTCCCAGAAAACAACAACAGAGAAGGGGTAGATAAAACAGAAAAATGGACACAAAATTGAGAATAGAGACTTAAAGATGGAACTTAACAAAACAAGGAAACATGATTTAATCCTAGTGGGAAAAAATTCACAAGAGTTGGAACAAATAACTTATTTCTTAAGACTACAAAATAAATCGGAGGACAAGAAAACAGATTGTATAAAAAGGACTGTAGAGATGTCAGGAACATCGGAGAGAAAGGAAATGATAAGAGAAGCAGAGAGAAAGAAAAAGAAAAAGATTTTCAACAAACATGGAAAGGCAGAAGCCCTGTACAAAGACACTTCATCGGATTTACTTTTTATATCTACAGTAACATTTATGAACATATGGAAAAACCCTTCGACCCAGCAAAATATATTGATTAAGAAAGATACCGGGCAAAGAAAAAAAACCAAAGTGGAAATCAAGAAAATAGATGATGGAACTTACCAGAGAGAATACTTTAAAAAGAAACATTTGTTCGAATATGGTTAAAGAAATTGAAAAGATTTGGAATATATATGTCATTTAAAGAGGGATGAATCCCCTAAATAATATAGTATGCCTTTTCCCCTTTTTTATTCTATTTCTTGATATGAGTAATATAAAAAAGTTGAAATGGCTTAGATAAAGGAAATGTTTTAGATATTTAAATGTGATTGAATTTAAGAAAATTATAATGGATAAAAATGTTTTGAATAAGAGTTAAAGGACTAGATGACTAGAGGTATTAAATGGAATATTTAAAGATTAAACATCATTTTAATTATAGTTAAAAAGAATAAGAAATCTTGGAAACAAATATATATTAGCTTAGGAAGAATATATATTTTAAGTAGTATGTTATTTTTTTATGTTTCTTTATTCTTGGTCTTCTTTCTTTTTCTTTATTGTTTTATCTATTCATTAACAAATGTAAAAGTGCTAAAAGGGTACTAGACAAGGATGTCCATTATCCCCATTGTTATTTGTTTTAACAATGGAGATTTTATTAATTAAAATCCATAAATCAACTACAATAAAGGGAATAAAAAATAAAACAGAATGATTACAGGTTGAGAGCTTTTGCCGATGATGCGGTTGTGACATTATCTCAACTGACAGATTCGATAAGGGATTTGGTGGAAATTATAACCCAGTATGGGAAAGTTTCTGGTTTTAAGGTTAATAACAATATGACTAAAATATTACCGAAAAATATGTCTACGAAGGAAAAGGACATGTTAGCTAAATTAACAGGTTTTGAAATAGTGAAAAAGGTTAAATATCTGGGAGTATATATTACAGCTTCTAATGTTAAATTATATAAAAATAATTATGAGACATTATGGGTAAAAGTTCAAAAGGATTTAAATGATTGGAAAAAATTACAATTATCTTTGTTGGGGAGAATTTCAGCGGTTAAAATGAATGTTCTTCCAAAGTTTCTTCTTTTGTTCTAAATGATACCTATTTTGAAAAAAGATGCCAACTTGGAGGAATGGCAGAAGGGTATTAATAAGTTTATTTGGGCAGGGAAAAAACCAAGAGTTAAGTTTAAGATTATACAAGATGCATGGGAAAGAGGAGGACTTAAGGCGCCTAATTTAAAATTGTATTATGATGCGGTGGCTTTAACTCTGATTAGTGATTGGCTTAAATTAACAAATAAAAATATACTTTTTCTTGAGGGATGGGATTTATTATATGGATGGCATGCATATTTAATTTACAATAAAAAAGTAGATCAGGTTTTTAAATGTCATATTTTAAGAAATGCTTTATTACGTGTCTGGAAGAAGTATTATTATAGATTAAATTATAAAATTCCAATTTGGGGGATTCCCGGACACGTGATAGAGGGGGTATCTAGAGGAGTGAATTTGGATAGGATTTCTTATAAGGAATTACTTAGTTTGGTAGGGAAGGACTGGCAATTAAAATCTTTAGCTGAGTTGAAGCAAGAAAATATTGTACACTCTTGGTTTCAATATAATCAATTGTTAGTTAGGTGGAGTTTAGATCAAAAGGTTGGTATTACTTTAGAGGATGTGAATTTGATAAAACAGATTAAAGATCAAACTCGAGCTCATATAAAGAGAATTTATAATGTCTTAATAGAATTGGACTCTGAAACGGAATTAGTTAAAAATTGTATGGTAAAATGGGCACAAAATATTCAAGAGCCAATTCTATTGGACACATGGGAGATAATTTGGGTTAGAAATGTAAAATTTACTCAAGCTCAAAGTTTGAGAGAAAATTTTTATAAAATGTTTTATAGGTGGCATTTGGATCCCCAAAAGTTGTCTCGTATGTATCCTAACTTGCAGCCTAAATGTTGGAGATGTGGTAGTTTGGATGCAACTTATTTTCATATTTGGTGGACTTGTAGAAATGTAAAAGCTTTTTGGATTAAAATTTGGTGGAACATTCAGAATATTTTTAAAAGAAAGATAAAGTTTACTCCTCAACTATTTTTGTTGGGTATTATTGTAGACTTTGATGTTAAGGAAATTAATTTGATATTGAATTTAATAACAGCAGCAAGGCTGTTGGTAGGGCAATATTGGAAGAAGGATTGTTTGCCTACTATAGAAGAATGGACGCTTAAAGTGTCAAATTTAGCAGAAATGGCTAAGATTTCTGCTTATTTGAAGGATTATTCACAAGAAAGATACATTTCGGTTTGGAGAAAATGGATAGATTATATTCAGAATAAATATGGGACTAAAAAGTTCCATTTATTTTATGAATAAATTTTAGAATATTATCATTGTTATTATTATTATTGATAGTTTAGTATAGTGCAAATTTTATGATATTGTGTTGTTTATAAATTGGGATTTTAATTTGTTTATATGATTAAGTTTATTTTCAAATTGTTTACTTTGTGTTAAAAGAGAGTTAAAGCGCATTATATTTATTTATCTATATAGTTGGTTAATGTTAATTAGATTATGATTATTATATTTATTACCCTGTATTCAGCTCTGGGGAGTGGGGGAGGGAGTAGGGGGTAGGTGGGGGGGAGGTTTGGGGTATATTTTGTAATTTTTTGTAAAACTTTTCAATATATATATATATATATATTATATATATATATATATATATATATATATATATATATATATATATATATATATATATAAAAGTGCTGAGATGGTTCATATGGAAAAAATAGACTTAAATTTTTAAATGTAATTCATTTTTGAGAAAATCTTAACCAGTAAGAATACTTAGAATTTGGTGGAAGAAACAAATTTAAATAAGGACTGTAACAGGATCTATGATAAGGCAACCAGAATGATTGGATAGAAAAGAAATATTATATTGATGTGATTATTATTTTTAGTAATATTGCAAAAAATTACATATTTAATTATTATCTATCAAAACAATAAGAATTGTATTAACTCAATGTATGCAAAAGAGGATATTTTGGGGGAAAGAGGAAATCAACTAAAACCATTATGTGGATTATGGACTATAGAAATCAATTGTTAGTGATTGTTTTATAAATGTAAACCCAGACAACACACTGTTCACCAATCATTAAATGATTTATGTTTAAACAAATCAATAAAATATATTAAAAAAAATAGTGCCAGACTTTCCATTTAGTAACTTTAAAGCTTGTCCAAGTGCATACAGCTCAGAAGTTTGTGCAGACCAGTGTTTAGGTAAACTCCCAGCCTCTACCACAGTTTTACCATTTCCATCTACAATTGCATATCCATTCTGTCGCTTTCCTTCCACCACTTGGGAAGAACCATCTATAAAGCAGTGTAAGCCTTCTTCAAGTGGGGAATCAGCAAATCACTCCTTATTTAGTCTGCAGCTCTATAATATCCATACATTAGTTCTAGTTCTACATTTGAATCCCCTTTTCCTTCTAAAAATTGTATAGGATTCAGATTTGAATCTGTAGTTAAAACTAAGTCAGACTGTTCTAATAATATTGCCTCATATTTCAAAATCCTAAAATCAGTTAGCCACTTATCAGTTCTTTGTTTCAAAGTAGTTTTGACCTGGTGAGATGTGCTGACAATCAAAGCTCCTCCAAAAGTTAGTTTCCTACTTTCTTGTACTAAAATGGCTATGGCTGCTATACCTTGGATACAAACTGGCCAACCCCTGATTATAGGGTCCATAGGAAAGCCACTGGTTGTTGTTGTCCCCATTTTCTCTGAGTTAATACACCCAAAGCTGTACCTTCATCTACATTTACATACAAATGAAAAGGTTTCTCCAAATCTGGTAAAGCTAAAACCGGGGACTTAACCAAGTTTTCTTTTAGTATTAGAAAAGTATGTTCCTCTTTTGAGGTCCAGACTAACTTCCATGGTTATTCCTCAAATAATTTACTATACAAGGACTTAGTTTGTTGTGCATAATTATCTATCCACATTTTACAATATCCTATAAGACCTAAGAATTTCCTTAGATCCCTTTTAATTCTAGACAGAGAAATTGTCACGATTCCTTCAATTCTTTTTGGGGTGATTTTCTTTTTACCTTCACTTATTAGATGTCCTAAATATTTTATTTCTTGTTCCACATATCGTAGCTTAGTTTTAGACATTCTTAGTTCATTTTCACCCAAAAATTTTAATAAATTATCAGTGACCGGTTTCACCTTGTCTTTCTTTTCCCTTGACACCAAGAGATCATCCACGTATTGTATTAAATTGGTTCCTGGAAGTACTTTAAATGCTTCCAATAATTGTTCTAATATTTGTCCAAATAAGTTTGGAGAGTCAATAAATCCTTGAGGTAAAACAGTCCATTGATATTGTTGCTTCCAACCTATGAAAGGGTTTTCTCACACAAAAGCAAATATTTTTCTGGAATCTTTCTGGAGAGGACAAGTCCAAAAGGCATCCTTTAGATCCACTACACTGAACCATGCATGTCTGGGAGGAATTCATCCCAATAATGTATATGGATTTGGTACAACTGGGTGCCTTGTTACTACAACATCATTTAGGAGACGTAAATCATGGACCATCCTCCAGTTGCCATTTGGTTTCTTTCCAGGGAGGATTGGGGTATTGGAGGGTGACATTGTTGGTTCTATAAGCTTCTAGATGCCCCAGTATCGATAAGAAAGGTCATTATTTGTTTCTTGGGTCCCATCTCTAAATTTATCAAAGGCTCTTGGTAGGACCCCTCAAAGAAGAGCCTCTGATTTCCCTAATCCTCCTCCTCCATTAATTGATAGAATCTCTCTTCATGTCTTTGTTTAGGACACGGGTAGGCAACCAGCGGCTCTGGAGCCACATGTGGCTCTTTCAGCCATCGCCTGCAGCTCCCACTCCATGTGCAGTCCCCCCTCCCCAAAAAAATGGGACTAAAAAGTTCAACCAATCAATTCAAACTTCTCACAAAAAAACTTGTGAAGTTTGAATTGATTGGTTGAACTTTTTTGGTTTGTGGGACTGCCCACAAGTTGTTGGTGGGACTGCCCACAAACCTTTCTCTTCTTCGGACTGCACATGATGGCAGCAGAGGAAGAGACGGGAGAACTCCCTCCCCCTTCACTGTTTTACAGCAGGGCCGTCTGGCCTGCTGCACCTTCCTCGGGCTCTCCTCCTCTGACCACGCCGCCACCATTTTTAAAGTAAGCAGATCTTTATCGCAACTGCTAATTAAATGGCACTTTGTTAGGCCGATGCCAATCCCAGCTCTTTCCCACTCTTGCCCTAAAACTGCATCAGATGCATTTGCTTCCCTCACAAACAGCTGCTTTGAGACCCTTCTCTTCTCTGTGAAAATGTCACATTGCTTCACATGTGGGCTTTCTCACTTCTGGAAAGGCACATCAATTTTAAAAAAGAAAAGCCTGCATTCACAAGTTTGGTTTTGCAAGGTGCCACCCTGAAGGGTGACCGAGAAAAGCAGGGTTCAAAGAGCGGTTAGGGCCCTGCAGAGAGTGGCTGCAACCAGGGGCTGGAGATGCATTTGCAGGGATCGTGGGGAGCAGGGCGCAGAGCTCAGGGACTGGATCAGGTGCGCCCCAGCCACGATCCGAGGAACCGGCAGGGAGTTTTCTCATGTGCAGGCACAGGAAGGGTGTCAGAGGGGGCTGGAAGAGAGGTCTCAGTTCCCAAAGGAGACACGTTGACCATTTCTTAAGCTCCCCCACCGGGGATTGCAGCCTGGAAGATGCGCGCCCCGTTTCTCATCTGCTTGATCTGGCCATCCACCAGATTCTCTATGATGTGGGCCATAGGAGCCCGGGGACTTGCAGTAGGCCAGGAGAAGGGAGTGAGCGCCCAGCCACTCTGCCACGCAAAGATGCCCAGCCCAGGAGAGAGTGCCGGGGGTGCTGACAGAGCCTCCTCCTCCTCCAAAGGGGCACCTCCTGGCTCCAAGACGTGGAGGCAAGCCGCTCTGCTTTGCCCGATGCTTACTTTCGCTTTCCAAAGCAGCCTCGGCATCACCGGTGCACTTGCTCAGGAGGAGCTCAGCCTGTATCGATTGGTGGGCAGGTCACACATCCTCCTGGCTGGCCACTCTTCTCTGGCCTGCCCCACAGCCCCAGTTGGCATGCTTGCAGATTCTACCCCCCAAATAAATAAATAAATAAATAGAAAAGGCCGATTTTAAAGGTTGTCCAGCTAAAAGGGAGGAAAGAAGCTGGGCTGGAGTGCCCTGGAAAGGCGAGCAGACAGTGCTTCTGCACAGGCTGGTTGGGCTTTTGGCAGGTTTGACCTGCAATTAAGGCAAGGCGAAGTTTTTGGCTTAGGAGAGGCTGAGGGGAGAGCTGCTTGTGGGGGCACGTGTGTGCTCACATACGTGAGAATGTGTTTCTTTTGCAGGGCGGCTGCTTTGCTGAAAGTTATATCTTCCTTCATCTTCCTTCCTTCCTTCAGAAGACTGTCAAAGACAGAACCATAAAAATGATCACCGGACAGCAAATTAAAGACGTCAGTTCGCTGAGGCGTACTCAATCACCTGTGATGCATCCAAAGACAAAAGTGCTATTGAACAAATAGCACTGTTCTGCCGATATGTGAACTCTGCTGGGCCACAGGAAGAAATGATTGAGTTGATACCACTAAAAGGCCAAACACGGGAGGAGGACATCTATGAGGCTGTCTTGGATTATTTAAGAACCAATGAAATAAACCCCACCCACCTGGTGTCAGTGGCTACTGACAGGGCACCGAGTATGACAGGAGCACAGAAGGGCTTTGTGGTTTTAATGCAGTCACTGGGTAGAAAGCTGCTAATATTTCACTGTATCCTGCACCAAGAGACATTGTGCACTCAAGCATTTCCTCCGGAATGCACAGAAGTGATGAATGTTGTCATTCAGATTGTCAATAAAATAATGGCACAAGGTTTAAATCACTGTCAGTTCTGTTTGCTAGTAGAGGAGGTAGAAAGCACATATTCTGATCTCCTGCTGCACAACAAAGTCTGGTGGCTGTCCAGAGGGGAGGTGCTAAAACACTTTGCTGCGGGTCTGGAAGATGTTCTATCCCAGCCTATTGCCGTCCTTGTTAAAGGCACAAGGACCAAACCCCTGCTGATGCAATAAGCTGGAGACTTTGCAACAAAACAAAACTCTTTTAATATGGTTGACAAACCTGTCAAATAGTCCAAAACACAAACAGCAAAACTCAAGTCCAAAGGAAACACGATGCAAACAGACGAGAAGTCACAAGCAAGACGAACAGAGAAATCACAAGCAAGACGAACAGGCCAGGATTCCAAGAAGCACTTTGCAAATGGTTGCCTTCAGCAACCAGCATCACCCACACCTCCTCTCTTTATAAAGCAGTCCCAAGGCGTTGCCTCTCAGTGCCTTCTCCTTTTTCCCTGGAGTAGTCGCATTGACTGCTGCTGATTTACTCTTGCTAATTGATGATGGGAGCGTGCATCAATTAGCAAGTCCATCAGATGTGATTCTTCTGAGTCTGACTCATTCTCCTCACACAGCTGAGCTTTATCAGAAACACCAGTGGAGGGTCCAGGCTCCACATCAAACTGTGAGTTCTGTAATTCATCAGAGCCTCCCTCTGCCCCTGATGGCCCTTCAAATGCCTCCTCCACCTCCTCCTCAGATTCCTCAGAGTCAGCTGTTGTGAGCACAGGCTAGCACAGAATCACAACACTATCCCGCGCTGCAGGGCCATTCACCCGGGTCTGCCGATCCGGATGCGGTCGGGTTGGGATTTGTTCATGAAAGGCAGTCACCAAGGCAGGAGCATGAATGGTAGACGCATCCTCCCAGGTGAGCTCCTCCAGTCCGTAGCCTTTCCATTCAATCAGGTACTGGAAGCGTCCTTTCACCCAACAGGAGTCCCGAATGCTGGCAACCTCGTACTCGGGGGCACTGTCTCCATCATGTTGTTCCCGTTCATCTCGGCGAAATGGACACGCCGGTTGCTCAGGGACCAATAGAGAACAGTGAAAGACCGGATGTACCCGCATGGAACGTGGCAGAGTTAAGTGATAGGTGACCGGATTGATGACAGCCTCGATTGGGAACGGTCCAACATATTGGTGGTCTAATTTCTTGGTTGGCCGGGTTGACGGTAGGTTCCTAGTGGACAGCCATACCCGATCTCCCACCGATAGTGGAGGTGTGTCCTGCCTTGACCGATCAGCAACTGTTGTTGCACCAATCAATGGATCGCCTGTAACTCTGCCAGGTAGTCGTTTGCTGGTGGTTCCATTGCATCTATTGGACAACTAGGGAAAAACCGAGGGTGATAGCCCACATTGGCTAAGAACGTGTCATCTACGTGGAGGAGTGCTGGGAGTTATTGAATGCAAACTCAGCCACCGCCAGATAGTCTACCCAATTGTTCTGCTGCTGATTGACATAGCAGCGCAGATATTGCTCCAGGATTCCAATGACCTTCTCGGTCCCTCCGTCGGTTTGAGGATGAAGCGCGGATGAGAGGCAGATCTTGATATCCAACGCCTGCATCAACTCCTGCCAGAAACGGGCTGTGAACTGGGCCCCTCTATTGGACATGGAAGACCATGCAGACGGAACATCTGCTGGATGAACATGAGAGTGGTGGCGCGGGCAGACGGTAAGCCACGGCATGGAATGAAATGTGCCATCTTGGTCAACATGTCAACCACCACGAATACCATCATGAATCCAGAAGACGGGGGTAAGTCTGTCAAAAAATCAATGGACACCACCCCCCAGGGTCTTTTGGGTGTCGGCAAGGGTTGCAGTAGTCCGGGTGGAGCCACTGTTGCTGACTTGGCTTGCCTACAGGAAATACATGATGAGACGTAGGTCTGAACGTTGTGTCAGATTCGGGGCCACCAGAAGGTACGGGATACCAAATTCAGGGACTTGAACAGGCCAAAATGCCCCGCTGCTGGATTATCATGACACTGGCTGAGGATGAGTTCTCTGAGAGGGCCTCCAGGCACATAGAGCCAATCACAATAGTGGAGGAGTCCATCCACAACTGTCCATGGTGAATTGGGCCCCACCTCCTCCTTTCGCTGAGCCACCTACCCATCCTGCTGCTGGGCCTCCCGAATCCGAGCCCATACATCTATTGGCTCCCTCACCGCAGCAAAAGACTCAATAGGGAGCACTGTCCTGGGCAGAAGCTTGTCTTCTGCTCGGGAATATTCGGGCTTCCTGGACAGAGCACCCGCTCTTTAATTGTGACCACTCGGTATGTACGTAACCCGGAAATTGAAACTTGCAAAGAAGAGAGACCATCGGATCTGGCGTTGGTTCAATTTCCGAGTGGTCTGCAGGCTTTCTAAGTTCTTATGGTCTGTCCGGACCTCAATTTGATGCCGCGCCCCTTCCAGATGATGCCTCCAGGTCTCGAATGCCACTTTAATGGCCAAGAGCTCCTTCTCCTAGAAGGTATAGTTGCGCTCCACCGGATTCAATTTCCGTGAATAGTACGTGCAAGGGAAGAGGGCACCACCGGGCGTCGTTGCCTGGAGTAACACCGCCCCAATGGCAATGTCGGAGATCCGTCTCCACGATAAATGGCTGTTGCGGGTCAGGATGCTTCAGGATGGGCTCCTTCATGAAGGCTTCCTTCAAAGCCTGGAAAGCCCGTTGTTCTGGAGTGTCCCACTGAAACCGAGTCTTTTTCTGTAGGAGCCGAGTAAGGGGAGCTGTCATGGAAGCAAATCTGGGGATGAAAGTCCGATAATAGTTGGTGAACCCAAGAAATTGCTGGACATCTTTCACATGACGTGGTGGTTGCTAACTCTGCAAAGACTCCACCTTACTCGGGTCCATGGCGATGCCCTCAGGAGAAATGCGGTGACCCAGGAACTCAATAGTCGTCTGGTAGAACTGGCATTTCTCTAATTTAGCATATAGCTGATGTTCTCGAAGCCGCTGCAAGACCTGACGGAGATGCCGATGGTGCTCCTCTCAGGATGGGGAATAGATCAAGATGTCGTCCAGGTAAATCATCACAAACTGATCTAACAAGTCCCAGAAAATGTCATTCATAAAGTGTTGGAAAACAGCAGGGGCATTGGTCAGGCCAAAGGGCATCACCGTGTATTTGAAGTGCCCATGCCGAGTACCAAATGCCGTCTTCCAGAAAAATGGATTAAAAAAATGTACAGTTATCTACTACATATGGAGTTAGAGAAGGAACAAGTGAAAGAGACAATGATAAAATGGACAAGGAATTTTGGATACACAATTGAATTAGATAGATGGCAGCAATTATGGGAAAGAAACTATAAATTGACAATGGCGACTGCGTATAAAGAAAATATGTACAAAATGTTTTACAGATGGCACATGTCTCCTGAAAGATTAGCTAAAATGTTTAAGGACAGGTCTATGAAATGTTGGAAATGTCATCAGATACCAGGTTCCTTCTACCATATGTGGTGGACGTGTGTAGAAGCTAAAACTTATTGGAATATAATTAGAACATGGATAGAAAAGATGATACAACAACGGATAGAACTAAGACCAGAAATATTCCTGTTGGGTATTCTACCAGAGAAATACAATAAAGAAAAAACATATTTAATTATTCATGTAATTACGGCAGCCAGGATTGTGTTTGCACAAAATTGGAAAGCACTGAAAGCCCCCCCAGAGGGAGAGGTGATTGGGAAAATATTGGAATGTGCAGAAATGAATAGACTAACAATGACAATTAAAGATAAGACAGAGTCAGACTACTATGAAATTTGGGGAACTTTTTATGATTGGCTGAAAAGAGAATACAGTTAAAAGATAGTTAACATCAATTTAGATGGAAGAAGAAGGAGCAGATAAGGAGGGAGACCCAGGCGACACAGTATTGAATAACTGCAGGCTGTATAAATGTTTATAGAAGTATATACTGAGAAGGTTAGATAAATAGAAGTATTAATCTTATTGTATATAATACAGATAGGGAAATTTGGAGAGAGGAGTTGCTCGGACATTACCCCTGAATTGTATCTGAAGAGGGATGAAGAAAGGAGAGGAGAGAGAAAAGAGTAAAGGAGGGGAGAAGGAAGTAGGAAGGTTGGAGGAAGAGGAAAGGGGAGGAGAGTGGTGAAGGAGAGGAGAGGAAGAAGAGGGAAGTAGGAGTGTGGAAGGAGTGTGGATACGGTGAAAGGGGAAATGGGCGAGCAACACCAAAGTTACGTGTATGTATTTATTTCATTTTGTTAAAAGTATCTGTATGTGAGTGTGGAGGGAATATATGTTAATATCTGATAAGTATTACGGTATATGTATGGGGGAGAGTTTGGAAAAATAAAAAATTATTTTAAAAAAAAGCCGTCTTCCACTCATCACCCGACTGAACTCTGACAAGGTTGTAAGCTCCGTGCAAGTCCAGTTTTGTGAAGACTTTGGCCTCACGGAGCCGATCCAAGAGTTCGGGGATGAGGGGCAGCGGGTATCGGTTGCGCACTGTGATGGCATTTAATTTCCGATAATCGCAGCAAAGCTGCAAGTCACCGGACTTCTTCTTGACGAAGAGTACAGGTGCAGATACTGGCGAGGACGAGGGCTGAATAAATCCCCGAGCCAAATTCTTGTCCAAAAAGTCCCTCAATGCAGCCAACTCGGGATCCGACATGGAATACAAATGCCCCACTGGGAGAGGCGTGTTAGGGACTAAGTCAATGGGGCAGTCATAAGGCCTGTGTGGGGGTAATCGATCCACCTCAGTCTCGCTGAACACATCAGCATACTCTGCCCATTCAGAGGGTAAGGAGACCCCCGTGGGCCCCTCTACCTGACTGGCACAGATGTGGCAGGTGTGGTCCACACACTGCAGGCTTGGAAAGGTGACCAAGTTCTGAGACCAATAGATCTGGGGGTCATGCACCCGGAGCCACGCCATTCCCAAGACCACAGGAAAATGCAGGTCTGAGGTGATATAATACTGAATGGCCTCCTCATGATTACTGATGGCCATACATAGCGGTTGCGTGGCGGCCTTAATTGGCCCAGACAGAATCACTTGACCATCAATGGTCTCCAGTAACATCGGCGGATCCACCGGGCATTGGGGAATCGTCCATTTAGCCACAAATGCTGCGTCTATAAAGTTCGTAGTGGCCCCAGAATCAATCAACGCATGGACAGGAACCCTCTTGGGCAACGTAGGAAGAAGCAGGCACGCCTCCAAGATCAGATGTTTTGGGGGTCCGTGGGCAGCATCAGAAGGACGTGATTCAGAGTTGCGGGACACCCAACCCAAAAGACCTTTTAGGTCGGGTGTGGCCCATTTCCCGACAGGGAAGCTGAGGGCAGTCTCGGGACCAGCTCCGTCACAGATGCCCCTCGTCGCTTCTTGGGGCAGAAAGCAGCCAAATGTCCAGGGTCCCCACAATAAAAACACAACCCCCCCGAACATCGCCTGTTCATCTCTGCCACCGATAGACGAGGTCTGGCAGCACCTAACTCCATTGGCTCCTCCCTCTGGACCGGGGTCGCACTCACAACGGGGGGCTTATGAATCTCTGGGGTAGCAAGGCGACTCCTTCGCTGCTGCAGCCGGGCATCGATCCGCAGGCAGAGATGAATGAGCCCATTAAGGTCTGGGGGAAGCTCAACATGGGCCAACTCATCCAACATCTCATCTGACAAGCCATCCTGGAAAGCGTCCATGAGCTCAGCCTCATTCCAGGCTGAATCCTGGCTAAGCAGCCGAAATTCGCTGATATAGCCCTGCAGGGGCGTCGGCCTTGCCTCAGGGCTTTCAAATGCCGGGTAGTTGTCTGAGTCTTGATGGGGTCCTCATACATCAACCGCATGTGCTCACAAAACTCCACAAAGTTGTCCAGCAATGGGCTACGTTGGGCTAACAAGGGTGTGCCCCAATGAGCTGCAGAACCAGAAAGCAGGCTTATCATAAACCCCCCTTTATCCCGGACAGTGGGGAAATCCTCTGCTTTGACACTAATGTACAAGTGGCATTGTCCCATGAACACAGGAAACATGTCCGGTTTGCCATCAAATTTGTCCGGCCTCACCACTTGGCATTTTCTCCTGGATGGTGGTGGAGTAGCAGTAACCTGGGCAGATAGCTGAGCAATTTGAGCAGATAACAAAGCCAGCTGCTGGGCGAGCTGGGCGTTCTCAGCACAGAGCTGCTCCATGATAGTAGGGGGTGAGGCTGAAGGAAACTGCAAGCCACTTTAGCTGACTGTGTTCAGCAGGTCATTGGTTCAAATCTCACCGGCTCAAGGTTGACTCAGCCTTCCATCCTTCCAGGGTAGGTAAAATGAGGACCCAGATTGTTGGGGGCAATGGAAATATATATATATATATATATATATATATATATATATATACACATTGCTTACTGGTGTACACCGCTTAGAGAGTGCTTGCACTTAAAAGCGGTATATAAGTCTCATAAATAAATAAGTCTCATAAATAAATAAATAAACTGTTCTATCCCAGCCTATTGCCATCCTTGTTAAAGGCACAAGGACCAAACCCCTGCTGATGCAATAGGCTGGAGACTTTGCAACAAAACAAAACTCTTTTAATATGGTTGACAAACCTGTCAAATAGTCCAAAACACAAACTGCAAAACTCAAGTCCAAAGGAAACACGATGCAAACAGATGAGAAGTCACAAACAAGACGAACAGAGAAGTCACAAGCAAGATGAACAGACCAGGATTCCAAGAAGCACTTTGCAAACGGTTGCCTTCAGCAACCAGCATCGCCCATACCTCCTCTCTTTATAAAGCAGTCCCAAGGCGTTGCCTCTCAGTGCCTTCTCCTTTTTCCCTGGAGTAGTCGCATTGACTGCTGCTGATTTACTCTTGCTAATTGATGACAGGAGCGTGCATCAATTAGCAAGTCCATCAGATGAGATTCTTCCGAGTCTGACTCATTCTCCTCACATAGCTGAGCTTCATCAGAAACACGACTGGAGGGCCCAGGCTCTACATCAAACTGTGAGTTCTGTAATTCTTCAGAGCCTCCCTCTGCCCCTGATGGCCCTTCAAATGCCTCCTCCACCTCCTCCTCAGATTCCTCAAACTCAGCTGTTGTGAGCACAGGCTGGCATGGAATCACAACACAAGAGGTGAAAACTTACCTGGGCAGCAAAGGGCTCACCTTTCCTGAGCTGGAACGGCCAGAGTGGCTTGAAAAGCTACACTTCATGGTAGATATTACAGAACACCTGAACACGCTGAACACAACTCTTCAGGGTAAAGGAGGCACAGCTCTGCACATGCTGGAGGAAGTTTTGGCATTTGAGCGCAAGTTGACAGTGTTTGGCAGACATTTACAGAGAGGTACAATGTCTCACTTCCCCTCTTTGCAAGAGTTCAGACAAGGTCATAATATGATAAATTCAGAGTATTTGCAGTCTGCAATCATTGCAATGCAAACATCATTTGGGAAGTGATTCTGTGAGTTCAGAGAGGAAAAAAACACATTATCTTTCCCTGTCACTCCCCTGACCAGCGATCCATCTGCATTGAATATGACTGCATTTGCAGGTGTAAGTCAACCTGATCTGGAGATGGAACTTGCAGACATAGCCAACAAAGATATATGAGTGTCTCTTCCGGTGGTGTCGCGATGTCGATGGCGGCTATTTTCTTAGCCGTCCTTCTGAGACAGCGTTAAAACCGCAGAGGACAGCAGATATCAGCTGTCCCGTGGTTCAAAACCTCCTTCCTGGGCTAAAGGAAGGAGGGGAGTTCCACCCTGAATAGTGGTAGAGCCTCTGAAAGTGCTCCCACGGAGTTCAGGGAATCTCCGCTTCTCAGCTGTCTTTGTTCCTTGTCGTTCGGGACAAAGTAAGACGCCGCTCCCACCTCCGCAATTATAGAGAACTGGTGAGTTAATTTAAAAAAGCGGACAGAGCTGATCGGGGAATTTTTACTTTTTGGATTTATCTGGACTTTAATTTTAAAGAGTTATTTTCACTTTCCTTTTTTTTTGGTTGAGAGGGAAAGTAAAATGGTGATCTGAGGCTTTTTTCTTCGTGTGCTTGAAAGGAAACGGAACGGACTTTGTTACTTTTCCCTTTTTTAACTTTTTTTTCTTTTTTTTCTTTTTATTATTATGGTTTTTTGAAAGAGACTTGTGTTTAGTTATTCTCCTTCTCTTTTGTTTATCTTTTTATTTTTGCTTGGGACTTTTTCTGCACCTTTTTTTTAAGAAGGAGGTTTTTTTTCCTTTCTTTAAAATGGCTTCAAAGCGTCAAGCTTCTACAGTACCTAAGGTGGCCTCCGCTGTTACAATTGATAAATCAATTTGGACAAGTTTCTGGTTTTAAAGTTAATAATAATAAGACTAAAATATTGCCAAAAATATGAATAATTTGGATAAAGAGACTTTAGTTAGATTGACAGGTTTTGAAATTGTTAATAAGGTAAAATATTTGGGGGTATTTTTATCCGCTTCTAATGCAAAACTGTATAAAAATAATTACGAGAAGTTGTGGCTTAAAGTACAAAAGGATTTAAATGATTGGAAAAAGTTGCAATTATCTTTATTGGGGAGAATAGCAGCGGTTAAAATGAATGTTTTGCCAAAGTTTCTTTTTTTATTTCAAATGATACCTATTTTGAAGAATGAGGTAAGTTTAGATGAATGGCAGAAAGGTATTAATAAATTTATCTGGGCAGGGAAAAAACCAAGAGTTAAATTTAAAATTATACAAGATGCACGAGAGAGAGGTGGACTCAAGGTACCAAATTTAAAACTGTATTATGATTCTGTGGTTTTAACACTGGTTAGTGATTGGATTAATTTAACAAATGTAGATATACTCCTTTTGGAGGGGTGGGATTTATTATATGGATGGCATGCCTATTTAATTTATAATAAGAAGGTGGATAGGGCTTTTAAGTCTTATATTTTAAGAATTTCTTTACTTCGAATATGGAAGAAATATTGTAGAATAGATTCAAGAATTCCATTATGGGCTATTCCGGGGCATGCAATAGAAGGAATAAGGAAACGAGTGAAGATGGACAGTATTTCTTACAAACAATTACTTAATTGGGATGGGAAGAATTGGCAACTAAAACATATAGATGAATTAGCACAAGAAAATATTATTTATTCATGGTTTCAGTATAGACAATTATTGGAAAGGTGGAAGATAGATTATAAAGTGGGTTTGATTAGAGAGGATGAAAATTTGTGGAAACAAATTAAAGATCAAAGTCGATCTCATATAAAAAGAATTTATGATGTATTAGTGGAGTTGGATTCAGAAACAGAATTAGTTAAAGATTGTATGGTTAAATGGGCTCAAAATTTTGATGAGCCGGTTTTATTAGAAACTTGGGAGATAATTTGGGTGTGGAATGTTAAATTTACGCAAGCTCAAAATTTACGGGAAAATTTTTATAAAATGTTTTATAGATGGCACCTTGATCCACAAAAGATGTCTCGTATGTATTCAAATTTGCAACCTAAATGTTGGAGATGTGGTTGTTTGGACGCAACGTATTATCATATTTGGTGGTCACGTAAAAGTATAAAAGCTTTTTGGATAAAGATATGGTGGAATATTCAAAAAAATTTTAAGAGAAGGATAAAATTTACTCCATAATTGTTTTTGTTAGGTATTATTGTTGATTGTAATGATAAAGAAATTATTTTAATGTTAAATTTAATTACAGCGGCAAGGTTGTTGATAGGACAATATTGGAAGCAGGAATCTTTGCCTACCCTGGAGGAGTGGTTTTTTAAAGTTTCTTATTTATCTGAAATGGCAAAAATTTCTGCTTATCTGAAAAATCAATCTCAAGAGAAATACCTTTTGGTGTGGAAAAGATGGATAAACTTTATACAATATAAGTATGATATTAAAAGATATTATTTAGCTTTTGAATAATTTATGTTTAAAGTTTAAAGTTTAAGACAATAAGTATTTATTATTATATATATATATTGGATTTTTTTATTATATATATATATTGGATTCTTTTTTTTTCTTTTATTAATGTAATTTTTGTTTTAGGTTTACTTAAGTTTAAATGTTTTGTATTTTTAGTTCTTGTTAACCCTGTATTCAGCTCTGGGAAGAGGGGGGAGGGTTTTTGGGAGGGTTGGGAGGTTGTGGGTGAGGGATATTATTGTAAAATTGTAAAACTTTTAATAATAATAAAAAAAGATATATGAGTGTCCAAGTTCCAACACTTGACAGATAATCTTTTTTTTATTTGAAAGTTTTATAAATTTATTACAATATAACCCCCACCCCCTCCCCCTCCCCACTTCCCAGAGCTGATTACAGGATAAAAAATAAAATAAACAAACATAATCTAATTAACATTAATCAACTATACTATCAGTCAAAACCATAACACACTTTAACTCCTTCTCCCAACAAATATTAACAAATTAAGTCAAAAATAATAAAATAATTAAAACTAATAATAATTATCTAGAATATACTCAAAAGCAAGATAATACTTTTCAATCTCATTTTTCTTCTGAATGTAATCAATCCATATTCTCCAAACCATAATATATTTTTCTTGTGAATGATCCTTCAAATAGGCAGAGATTTTCGCCATGTCTGCTAAATTAGACACTTTAAGTATCTATTCTTCCAAAGTAGGCAATAAGTTTTTCTTCCAGTATTGCCCCACCAATAATCTTGCAGCTGTTACAAGGTTCAACATCAAATTAATTTCTTTAACATCAAAATCTACAATAATACCCAACAAAACAATTGAGGAGTAAACTTTATCTTTCTCTTAAAAAACTTTTGAATATTCCACCAGATCTTAATCCAAAAAGTTTTAATATTTCTACAAGTCCACCAAATATGAAAATAAGTTGCATCTAAATTTCCACATCTCCAACATTTGGGCTGTAAATTCGGATACACGCAAGACAACTTTTGGGGATCTAAATGCCATCTATAAAACATTTTATAAAAATTTTCTCTTAAATTTTGTGCCTGAGTAAATTTTACATTTCTAACCCAAACTGTCTCCCATGTATCCAATAAAATCAGCTCTTGAATATTTTGCGCCCATTTGATCATACAGTCTTTAACTAACTCTGTTTCAGAATCCAATTCTATTAAAACATTATAAATTCTTTTTATATGAGTTCGACCTTGATGTTTAAACTGTTTTACCAAATTCACATCCTCTAAGGTGATACCAACCTTTTGATCTAAACTCCACCTCACTAACAATTGATTATAATGAAACCAAGAGTGTACAATATTTTCTTGCTTCAACTCAATCAATGACTTTAATTGCCAATCTTGCCCAACCAAACTAAGTAATTCCTTATAAGAAATCTTATCCAAATTCACTCCCCTGGATACTCCCTCTATCACATGTCCAGGAATCCCCCAAATTGGAATTTTATAATTTAACCTATAATAATATTTCTTCCAGACACACAACAAGGCATTTCTCAAAATATGGGTTTTAAAAACCTGATCAACTTTTTTATCATAAATTAAATAAGCGTGCCATCCATATAATAAATCCCATCCCTCAAGAGAAAGGATATTTTTATTTGTTAAGTTGAGCCAATCACTAATCAAGGTTAAAGTCGCCGCATCAATTTTAAATTAGGCGCTTTAAGTCCTCCTCTTTCCCGTATATCTTGTATAATCTTGAATTTAACTCTTGGCTTTTTCCCTGCCCAAATGAATTTATTAATCCCTTTCTGCCATTCCTCTAAATTAACATCTTTCTTCAAAATAGGTATCATTTGAAACAAGAAAAGAAACTTTGGAAGTATATTCATTTTAACTGCTGAAATTCTCCCCAACAAAGATAATTGTAATTTTTTCCAATCATTTAAGTTCTTTTGCACTTTTGCCCATAGTATCTCATAATTATTTTTATACAATTTAACGTTAGAAGCTGTGACATATACTCCTAAATATTTAATCTTTCTCACTATTTCAAAACCTGTTAGTTTAATCAAAACATCCTTTTCCTTCATAGACATATTTTTCGATAATATTTTAGTCTTATTATTATTTATCTTAAAACCAGAAACCTTCCCATACTGAATTAAAATTTTTACCAAATCCCTAACCGAGTCTGTCGGTTGAGATAATGTCACAACCAAATCATCAGCAAAAGTTCTCAACCTATAATCATTCTTATTTATTTTTATTCCCTTTATTCTAGGTGACTCCCGAATTTTAATAAGTGAAATCTCCATTGTTAAAACAAACAACAATGGGGATAAAGGACATCCCTGTCTTGTACCCTTTTCAATTTTAAATGCTTCTGTTAAACCCCCATTAACTATGATTTGTGCAGATTGTTGTTGATAAATTGCCTTAAGGGCAACTAAAATTTTATTCCCAAAATTCATTTCCTCTACTACTTTAAATAAAAATTGCCAATCTAATTGATCAAAAGCTTTTTCAGCATCTAAAAAAATCAACGCTGCAGGGATTTGGCTTGACAGATAATCTTGAAGATGTTACCCGTCACAAGGCCAATCTCGTGCTGAATCACAAATGGAGGGATATTGAAAACCTTCCCAAACAGGACAAGCTTATATTTGACACATGGAATGCCATCCCCAGCACTTACACAAATACGAAAAAATATGCATTTGGAGTCCTGTCAAACTTCAGATCCACATACGTATGTGAACAGGTCTTCTCCAACATGAACTATATTAAAAACAAATATCGCTCACGCCTTACAGAGAACAGCCTGCAATTTTTTTTATAGATGAAGGTGACGTCTTACAGCCCCGATGTGCAGATGCTGTGTGCTAATGTTGAGAAGCAAAAATCACATTAACCAGGTAAAATAAATATTTTAATTGGCTATTATTTTGCAAATATATATTTGACATTGTTCAGTGAAATAGTCCTTTTTTAATTTGTTGACAGCTGACTGCATGCTCCAGTACAGACAGACAGATGGACTGGCGGACAGGCAGATGGATGGATGGGCAGATGGACAGATGGACAAATGGGCAGATGGATGGACGGATGGGCAGATGGACGGACAAGTGGACGGACGGGCAGATGGATTGACGGATGGGCAGACTGATGGACAAGTGGACAGATGGGCAGATGGACTGGTGGGCGGATAGATGGGTGGATGGATGGACGGAATGACAGAAGCAGACAGTATTTTGAGTTTGCTGCAGGTGGATAAATTAAGTTTAGCTTTTTTATTTAATAAATATGAGGAGGACTCAAATCGACACTGAGTATTTTATTTGAAAGTAACCTTCGACCCAACGTCTTTTTTTTTTGGAGTTCAAAATGTTTTTGTTGCATGCTGAAATAAAAATTGACTATTATTTTGCAAATATATATTTGATGTTGTTCAGTGAAATAGTTCTTTTTTTATTCATTGTCAGCTGATTGCATGCTCCAGTATAAATAGATGGACTGGCGAATGGGCAGATGGACTGGCGGATGGGCAGATGGATGGACAGACGGGCAGACGGATGGACGAGCGGACGGATGGGCAGATCGATGGACGGGCAGACAGACAGATGAGCGGATGGATGGGCAGATGGACTGGCGGACGGGCAGACGGGCGGGCGGACAGATGGGTGGACAGATGGAATGACAAGCAGACAGCATTTTGGGTTTGTTGCAGGCAGATAAGTTAAGTTTGGCTTTTTATTTAATAAATATGAGGAGGATTCAAATAGACATTGAGTATTTTATTTGAAAGTAACCTTCGACCCAGCGTCTTTTTTTTGGAGTTCAAAATGTTTTTGTTGCATGCAGAAATAAAAATTTGTTTTCTTTGTAGAAGTTCATTGATTTCATAAATGCAACACACTATAGTTTTTTTATACATAGCACAAAGGTAAAAAAACGATATATGCAGTGTTATCTTCATTTTAGATGTCAAAAGGGTTTTGCGGTTCCCAGTGTTTTGTTTTCGGTGGAAAACGGGTCCAAGTGGCTCTTTGACTGTTTTGGGTTGCCTACCCCTGGTTTAGGGCAATCTTTCTTAAAATGGCTGATCTGACCATACCAAAACACTTCCTTGGCATGGCTTGTGGAAGAGTCCCTTGTGAGTGTGTTTGATTGTATTTAGGAAGGGTGCCTGAAGGCATTGCTGGAGGTAGCCATTTTTTAACTGGTTGATGTCCAAACTTTACTTGCTTCTTTTCTTTCTGCCATTTTCTTTTGTCCAGTTCTTTCTCTTGTCTAACCACCTCCCTCATACTTGCTACCATAATCTTTCCCTGTCTCTCTTGAGTATCCAAATCCCTTCTGTGCTTCTTTTAACAGATCATTCATTGGTTTTGCATTCCAGCCATCTATTTTCTGTAATTTCTTTTTCCCCATATATTTTATTGATTTTTTAAAAATATAAATCACTTAATAGTTGGTAAACAGTGTGTTTGTTGGGTTTACATTTGTAAAGAAAAATCATTAACAATTGGTTTCTATAATCCATAATCCACATAGTACTTTTAGTTGATTTCCCCTTTCCCCCAAAATGTCTTCTTGCAAACCTTGAAATAATACAGTTCTTATTATTTTGATAAATAACAGTTACATATATGATTTTTTTCCCAATATTCCTAGAAATAATGATCACATCAATATAATATTTCTTTTTTATCTAATCATTCTAGTTGCCTCTATATCCTATTGCAGTCCTTATTTAGATGTGTTTCTCTCATAAAGTTCAAAGTATTTTTGCTGGTTAAGATTTTCTCAACAGTTAATTACATGAAAAGATTTAAATCCATTTTTCCCATATAAACCATCTTGACAGTTTTACATTTCTTAAATAATAGGTAAAAACAATAAAGAAAAGGAAAAGAGAGCAAGAGTAAAGAAACATAAAAAGTAAAATACCACTTAAAATATATATTCCTCCTAAGCTAATATATATTCATTCCCAAAATTTCTTATTCTTTTTAACCATGATTAAAAATATATTTAATCTTTAAATATTCCATTTAATGTACCTAGTCATCTAATCCTTTAACTCTTATTCAAAACATTTTTTCCTTATTTATGTATTATAATTTCCCAAAATTCAGACACATTTAAATATCTATTTCCTTCATCTAGGCCATTTAAGCAGTATTATATTACTTATATCAAGAAATAAAATAAAAAAAGGGGGAAGCATACAGTATTATTTAAGGAATTCATCTCTCTTAGAATGACATATGTATTCAGAAGCTTTTCTATTTCTTTAACCATATTCAAACAAATGTTTCTTTTTAAAATATTCTCTCTGGTAGATCCCGTCATCTATTTTCTTAATTTTCACTTTGATCTTTTTCCTTTGACCAGTATCTTTGTTGATCAATGTGTTTTGCTGAATGAAAAAGTTTCCCCATATATTCATGAGTGTTGCTGTAGGTTTAAGAAGTAAATCCAATAAAGTGTCTTTATGTGAGGCTTTTGTCTTTCCATGTTTCTTGAAAATGTTTTTCTCTTTCTCCTTCTTTGCTTTTCTTATCACTTCCTTTCTCTCTGATGTTTCAACATCTCTACATTCCATTTTATCCAATCTGTTTTTCTGTCCTCAGATTTATTTTATAGTCTTAAGGGATGAGTTGTTTTTTCAATTTCTTGTAATTTCCCCCCCACTAGGATTAAATCATGTTTTCTTGCTTTGTTAAGTTCCGTCTTTGAATCTCTATTTTCAATTTTACGTGCACTTATTTGTTTTGTCTGTTCCTTCTCTGTTGTTGTTTCCTGGAAGTTTTTTTTTGTTGTTGTAAAATTAACTTAGAGATAAGCTGATTTATATTTTCAAAGTTATTTTGGATTTCTTTGTGATTTGAACTCAGTGTTATTTGAATTAATTGCAGTATACTATATATCTCCTCCTGAGAGATATTTATGTTTTCTTGGTGTGTTCTGTCTACATGTCTCTGATCCACAATGGCCAAAAGTTGGAGTTTTCCTTCTTATCTGCAAATAGTTTAGTGTCCCAGTTAAATAGATATTTGTAATCCAAAGAGTTAAAAAAAGTTTTTTCCTAAAGTTTACAATTCTCTATTTGTCTGCAGCCCAGATTGTTGTCTTTTTTTGTCACAACTGTTCTTTATTATTAAAGCTTTGAAGGTCACAAACACAGATTAGGTTTTCCCAGGTTTTGGCAAGTTCTCTATGGAAATCATAGCTGTCATAATCTTCATCCACCACTTGGTGTCTGCATCTGTTTAGTTTTCAATATGAACAATGGTCTTTAAAATGAGAGCCTTAACCATTCAACAATCTTAAATTTATCCAAAGTTAAATTTTAGCTTTCAAGTTTATAAATTTATTTCATTACCATATAATTTGATCCTCCATAGAAAATTTAATTCGCTGCTTCCGTTTGTTTAAAGGTGGGGTGGAAGCCCCCCTCCTTCACTTTCAGAGGTATTTTGCTTCTTGGGGATCTTTTCCAGGAAATTAAGTATAGAATAGAAAAGGGAAAATCAGATTCCTCATGCAGTTTCAAGCACGCTGTTTACTATAGTGCTGGTTAGTTCTTTTGCTGGTTAGTTCTACTCCGGTTGCAAGTAGCTTGGGATGATCGATGAAATACAGCCTTTCTCCTGTTGGGTTAAAAGGCTTTCCCCAAGATGAACAGAACGACCGCTGTCATTTCAGAGTCGCTGGGGCACCCTTCTTTCTTTGCCGCCTCTCCAGGGTAGCTTGAACCCATTAGGGTCTTCAGGCAAGATGAAATTTGACCGTGGGGGTGCTGTGGTCCACAAACCCGCAACCAGTCACTACCGCACAGGATCAGAAGTCTCTATTTTCTGTAATTTCTTACTTATGTCTGGCCAACTGATTGTTACAAAATTCAGTTTTAAAAGGGCTTGTGTTGTATCAGCATTTGGGTCCATTCCAGAGTACTTTCTCATAGTGTCTTTAAGATGTGTCAAAAAATCTGAAGGGGATTCATCTTTCTTCTGAGTCACTTCCAAGACTTTGGAAGCATTTTGGGATCATGGGACTGATAACTTAATCCCCTCTGTGGTCATAGTCCTTGATTCCTCCATATTTTAGTGATCAGCCAAAGTATTGTTATCCCAATTAGGACATGCCAGTGGGAATTTTTGATCTCCTATAGGTTTTGAGCATTTTTGTCATTGTAGCTTTTAATAGCATTCCTAATTAATTGCCGCTCCTCTGGATTGAAAACAATGTTTAAGATAGAATTTAGTTCATCCCAAGTATATATATTTGGCCCTAATAAATTATCAAACTATTTAGTCACCCCCAAAGGGTCTTCTATCAAATTTTTCATGTCCTTTTAAACATTGTTACTTCACTACTTCTCAGAGGTTCCTGGATATATCCTATAACAGGGATCCCTTGTCTAGTTCCACTAGCCACTTCCTTCAAGGGAAACTGATTTATGAGTTGTAGGTTTAAACTTTTTTGTTATTGTTGTGATTTCTTCTTTCCCTTGCAATTGTTTAACTTTGGTTTTTAATTCTGATAAGTCTTCTAACACTTGTTTATTTTGTCCATCTTCCCCTTTAAGAGGAAGTTTGCTAATATTAGGATTATATGGTGGGGGTGGATTCCATTTCAATTGTACATAATCCCCTTCTTCGCTTGCATTACCTTCCTTATTCTCTAGCACATAATCTCCAGCTAGTTGTTTACTCTCACTGAGGAATAAATAATCAATATCTGGAGGCCATTTACCTGGTGTCCAGATTATTGCATGATTAATTTCCTTAGGAGTTTTATCCTTCTTATTTAACACATAATTATATAAAGACTGACACATAAAGTAATTAAAATTTCCTAACCTTGGCCATTAAGTCCCTTCATCTATTTGGTTTTGTCCCCAGATTCAATAACAGTATTGAATCATTAAATTGTTATCTAAATCCTGTGATATGGAGGATTCTTCCAGCCAGCCAGAATCTTGCCAAGGGGACTGTTAGGGGGTATGGATATGTTTGCCATTTCCCCCTTCACCTCCTCTCAATCCTCACAACTCTTCTTGGAAAGTCTGTTACCCATGGGTGGCTACCATTCAGCCCTCAAGTCCTGACCAATCTAGAGAGATCACGTTTTGCTTCACCAAGTCACTTCTTCCTTTTCCAGCCAATTTCCTCGTGGAGGTATGGTAATGCATATTCAGGAATCCACTCTTGCTTCACCTTGCAGCCCTAATGGCCCTCCGGGCATCTCATTCACATTCTCACAGATCTCAGACTCAGACTGACCTACCCACTCAGCCGCCCAGGTAAATGTGAAAAATCCTTTATTTTCTTACCTGGGTCTGTGCACAGAGTTTCCCAACATTGGATATGCGACATACCTCCTTATCAGTTTCAGCAGCTTCCTAGCTCACTCTGCTTCCAGGAATTCGCTATTTAGTGTCTGGTTCCTCATGGGTGCCGGGGTGGTTGTCGTCGCCCTCTGGAAACCATAAAAATTGACATGGCACCTGTTCCCTCTGGGAGCAGTGACCCTTGGGGTCTGGGGACCATTTGGATATCCCAGGATGAGCCCCCAAATTGTTTGGAGCATTTGGCTCAGATTTTTGTAAATAAAACAAAATACTCACTAGGGATTCCAGGAACAAAGTTTATTGAACTTTTGCAAAAGTTGGTGGTCTTAGTCTCTCACAGGAGATCAAGCCACACTTCTAATTTTTTAAAAGCAGACATTTATACCCTTTTATGATGCTGGTTTCCCCCCCCCCCACTATCACACTCAAGCCCACCTGCTTCTCTCCGATCAGTTAATCTGAAGTACCTAAACGTAATAAATTTTTCTTGTACCCGCCCAGGAAAATCCCCTTGCACCTGTTGTACCTGTACCATTTAACCATAACCTTTTGCTAGCCTAAGCTCTTATCTTTATTTTTGTGTTTCCTCTGCTTGTAGTTATGTCTAGCTTCAGTTGACCTACTTATATAAACCACAACAGCTATCTTGCATGTGCCAAAGCTCCTACAGTTAAAAGCTTACATTACTCCTGTCTTATATTTGTTAAACTCCCTTCTTAAATTTTAGCTAAGATATTTAAGATTAAATGTCATTAAGCAATTTCTTATATATATATATATATATATATTTTTTATATATATATATATATATATATATATATATATATATAAAACCTCTTACAGCAGCAAAGCAAAGTTGCCATGATGGGATCACAGGATTTAAATCTTTTTTTTCTCCAAACATTTTCCAACCAACTGGCACCAGCTTACACCTACAGTACAGTAGGATAGTATCATATTCTTCCCATTATTAAGTGGAAGGAAAATAGTTTTTAAGTGAGAGAGAAATGACAGCCACAAAGGAAGAATTAAAAAATAAATGCCTTTCCCCTCTTCCTTTCGTCACTCTGAAATAATCTTTGTGTGCTATGGATAAAAAGAATGCAATGTTGAAAATTATATTATCTACTGCCAGCAGTGCCCAGCAGCATCTGTGAGGGGCAATCGAGATAGGTAAGATGGGTCACCCAATGTCACAATGACAACCCTGCCCCATTTGTGTAGTCATGAATGCATATATAAAAGAGAGCAGGTTTGCATGACAAATCGTGTCTGCAATCTTGCTCATTTTGACACATACACAGACTCCAGAGACTGTTCCCCCCCCTCCACTTTTTTACATTTTCTACTCTGCAGTTTGCCTAAGCAATAAAAAGGATTCTAGTTAATATTACGCTGTCTTCAAAATCTGATATTTTGGGGGATCCTGAAGCTTGGATGCCCCAAACGTTTTCTCCCAACTGGTTGAACAATAGTCTGGATGGGGGCAATTGAATCATCTCAAAGTACAAGCTCATTTCTCAATTCTCATTTCTCGATTTGCTTGTCATATAATTTGCATGCCAATATTCAAGGGAAGAGAGTGTACAAATACATCAGTGTTTCATGTATACAGTGGAAAATATTGATGAATAGAATCATGAACAGAAAAGGGAAGAAATGTTGTAAGCATTCTATAGTGTTCCTCTTTTATATTGTGGGTCTATAAGTTGCTAAGAACAACAAAATTAATTCTTTCAAAAAGTCAAATGTTTTCTGGTTAATAGATGCAGTCTGTTTTGCATTCACTTATGTATGTTTCCCCTTCCTTTTTCTATCTACCATATAGTTTCTTTTCTGTGAAATTTTAGTATCCCCAAATTTATAGATTCCTTATGTGCCTTTGTATTACACAAGAAATCATATGATAAGCTATTTAATCACTCATTCCCATCAGTGTTTCAGCCCGAGCTAGCAGGTCACTGTAGGAGAGTGATAGTCTACTAGTACAGCATCTGATTTATGAATGGTTCCTATTTTCAGAAAGGCTGCCCTAACTCTATTCCTATTTTTATGTGGAATAAAACATTTCATGTGCAGGCAAGTCCCATGAGTGTTGTTAACTTGATTTCCTTGTTCTTCTCCTGCCAGACTTTTGGAAATGTACACTCTGTCCCTTTCTTTTTATATAAAACCATTTTTGACTAGCTTAACTTCCATGCACAGTTTCATTACTGAAACATTTGTTTATGATCCATCCATTTTAGTTCTAAAACAGTTTCCTTGTCCATTTTTTAAATTTAGTGTTTATAGGATAAAGGATTTTAAATGTTGTCCTATTTGTCTAGATTTTATCAGTCATGAAGCTTGCAAGTATTGAAAACAGTACTTTAAAAAAATAATGAACAAAAGCATCTTAGCAATTCAGTCATTATTTACAACAGATAGAGATCATCCTTTCATTAAATACTTTATTTACGAAACAAGTAAGCACCACTTCAGTGTTGCACTCCAAGGATGTGCAAAGGTTTGAATAATTCTTTCTTTATCTTACAATTTCTGATAAGTTTGATATGATAATATGATGATGAATATGAATTATTGTTTTTATTCTACTTTTAATATCCATCTTTCAAATTAATAGAGACCTCAAGTATGGGTGTTCCCTTTCATGTATTTTATTTCTTTTTATTATAATGGCATTAGCAAAAATGGGAGGGCCAGCACAAATATTCAGATCCCATGATAATTAAAGATCATCATGGAATTAATTTGTTTGCAGATGATTTACTTATTTTTTCTTAAGAACACACACACACAATTTAAATTGGAAATTGAATTAGATAAGCTGAATGAAATTGCAGCACTAGAAGTAAATACTGGCAAATCATCTCTCACTTTCATTAACAAAGATGTAACATATAGAAGTCATGTCAAGAAAATACTCAACTGTATATTAGCCCTGGTATACAGTATTTAAATACTTAGAAACAATTATTTTAGAAGATTGACAAAACATAATTATGTATCTTTAGTATGTAAAATCAGCTGAATTAAAAATATGGCAAATGCCAATATCGTTGCTCACTAATTTATTTAGATGGAATAATATTGTCTTTCATACCTAATTACAAAAAATAGAATTAGAAATATTTATTATAAATGAAAGCAAAAGGAATACCAAATCTGAAAATGTTTTGTTGTATATAAATTTAGATAATAAATTCATGTTAACATAGACATCAATTGAGATGGTATTTAGTGGTATACCATTTATTTTGGATGAAATTGTACTAATAAGAAAATAGAATATAATAATCCTTAGAAATTTGGATAAAGTAAAAACATGTTTTGATCACTAATCAAATCTTATCTCTTTTCTCAATCATCCACCATTCAAATTTGAGAATAAACTTGTTCAGTTCAAAGACTGAAAAAAAGAGGACTTTATCAAGTTAAAATCAATCTATTATCTCTAACATATATTGCAGAAAAAAGGGAAACAAGCCCAAGACTATTTTTTTTTTAAAAAGAGCACAAATTACTTTCTTTATAAAATATTTAGGTCATGCCATTTAGATTTATAAAAAGTATTTGAGAAGTGCTGCATCACTGATTCTTTTAATATTGTAAGGACCCACCCCACTTTGCATCTTAAGAAGACAGAACTCTTGGAATAATTCTTCCAACAGGAATCCTTTATTAAGAGAAGTGGTTGCAGGCATGCTAGACAGGACTTGGGGTTCAAGCTCTTCCATTCAAGGTTTTAAGGGGTTCCCCAGTAGTCCCACCCAATCAACCCCCCTTCCAGTGATAGTTTCAAGTATCACAATTCCACCCCTTTTCTTCTTTCTTCCGTCTGGATGGAGACTTCAGATAACTACATGAAAGGCAAATACTCTCCTTTGGTATGCTAACACTTCGAGGTTACAATAAACACACATTCAACATTCAGCCCTTTGAAGTGTACTGAAGGAAGTGAGGGCCATAAAGCCCCTTTGTTCTCCCCCTTCTCTCCCTCTTATGGCAGAATCCAGAGATGGCAGAATTGGGAGTTTCTATATTTGATAATTAAAGATGAAATATAATTGGATTCTGACATCCGGCCCCTCTTAAAAATAAGAGAGATCCACCTGAAAGAAAACACAAGTATAAAATTTAGTCAGGCTTGTTAGGATACTCTGTGTGAAACTTCTTCAATAGCTTCGGGGCTCTGACATGACGTTTATGGACCCACTCATTTTGTGAGGGAGGGAGGTGTTTCCAGGCAACTAGGTACTGAGTTGCTCCATGATATCTCCTAGAATCAAGGACTTCCTTTATTTCGAAGTGTTGTTCACCCTCCACCATGAGTGGAGGTGGTGGTGGGGGGATTTTTGGCCGTAGATGTGACTGATGCTCTCTTTTCAGCAAGCTGCAATGAAAAATTGGGTGTATTTGCCTGAGATTTTTGGGTAATTCTAATTCTACTGTTACTGGATTTATGATTCTTTTAATTGGAAAAGGTCCTATATATTTTGGTCCAAGTTTTTTACCGGGCTGTAGGGACTTTAGGTATTTTGTAGATAAGTACACCATTTCTCCTATAATGAATGGTGTAGGCTCAACCCTTTTTTTATCGGCTTGTGCTTTGTATGCTCGCCTAGCTTCATCTAGTGATTTTCTGACTATTGGCCAGGTGTTTTGTAGGTTTTCCATCCATTCTTTCAGTGAAGGGATCGTTGGTTCTTTTGGTGTTAACTCTGGCATAGGGTTGAAACTTTGGCCGTTGGCTATTTGAAAAGGAGTGTAGCCTGTGCTGGAGTGGACTGCATTATTGTAGGCAACTTCTGCAAAAGGAAGTAAGTCCGTCCCATCACTCTGTTGGAAATTTAAAAAACATCTCAAATATTGCTCAAGTACCGACTGGCAGCGTTCCGCTTGTCCATCTCCTTGAGGGTGGTGGCTAGATGTCAATCCCTGAGTGGTCCCTAAGAGGGATAAAAATTCCTTCCAAAATGCAGACGTAAATTGCACTCCCCTATCAGAGATGATTCGTTGGGGTGCCCCGTGCAATCTGTAAATGTGCTGGATGAAAAGTTTTGCTAAGGCCTTTGCAGTGGGAATTTTTTGGCAAGGGATAAAGTGCACCTGTTTGGAAAATAGGTCCGTGACTGTCCAGATAACAGTATTTCCATTGCTTTCTGGCAATTCCACTATAAAATCCATGGCTATTTCCCTCCAGGGGGCTGAGGGACTTGCCACTGGTTGTAATAGCCCTGGCGATTTCCCTTGCAACCTCTTTGCTGATGCACAGGTTGGGCAGCTGGCAACATAACTTTCTATGTCCTTTTTCATTGATGGCCACCAAAATTGCCGTTTAATTAAGTGTAAAGTTTTTACAAATCCAAAATGCCCTGCTGATTTTGTGTCATGGCAAAGGTGCATGAAAGTTAGTCTTTGAGTTGTTGGTATATATAACTTTTCCCCTACCCAAGGCAACCCGTCTCTCATTGTGCACACATGTTTGTTTTTCTGGACCAGTCATCTGTTTCCAAACTTTTTCTGAATTCAATCCCAGTTTGGCTGTCCAGTTGTGGTTTTATTTTGGCTTGGGTTCTTGTGGTTACTGGTGCTGCCAGTTGTGACTCTGCCATTATTGGTCTAGAGTCTGTGGTTCGTGCGCTGTTATATTGGGGCATGCGAGATAGTGCATCTGCCAGGAAGTTCTTTCTTCCTGGTAAATTTTTGAGCTTAAATTGGAATTGGTGAAAATGCTGGGACCAGCGGGCTTGTTTGGGATTGAGTTTCCTGGAAGTTTTCAGGGCTTCTAAATGTTTGTGATCAGTCCATACCTGGAAGGGGATTTTGTTGCCTTCCAGGAACTGTCGCCACGTGAGTAATGCCCAACGTATCCCATAAGCCTCCTTCTCCCATACGGGCCAGCGCTGTTCTGTTTCCGGGAGTTTCTTGGATGTATATGCACAGGGTTGCAATACTGTATCATCATTTTCTTGTAATAGCACAGCCCCCACTGCCACATCACTTGCATCTGCCTGTATTATGAAGGGCTTGTCCATGTCTGTGTGCCTTAGTACTGGTTCGGCAGAAAAAAGTCTCTTTAGTCTCTCAAACGCTGCTTGGCACTCCATTGTCCATGTTAGTGGCTGGCTAGGTTTTACTGATGATGCTCCCTTCATTTTTAGTAAGTTAGTGAGGGGCAAGGCTATCTGGGCAAATGAGGGGATGAATTGGCGGTAAAAGTTTGCAAAGCCCAGGAAACTTTGTAGTTGCTTTCTTGTGCGGGGTGGTGCCCAATTTAGTACTGCTTTGACCTTCTCCGGGTCCATTTCAATACCCTGTGGGGATATGCGATAGCCTAGGTAGTCTATCCTTTCCTGGTGGAATTCGCATTTTGAGAGTTTGGCATATAGGTGAATGGCTCGCAGCTTCTTTAAAACCGCTCTGACAAGTTTGACGTGTTCTTCTTTTGTTTCAGTAAAGATAAGAATGTCGTCCAAGTAAACAAGGACCCCCTTAAATAGGTGCTCTCTTAGAACGTCATTGATTAATTGCATAAAGACTGCAGGGCCCCCTTGTAATCCAAATGGCAAGACTTTGAATTGATAGCACCCCATGGGGCAGTTAAATGCAGTCTTCCATTCGTCCCCTTCCTTGATTCTCACGCGATAGTAAGCTTCCCTTAGGTCTAGTTTAGAAAAAAATTTTCCCTTTCGATAGGTGTGACAGCATGTCTTTCATGAGGGGCAGCGGGTATAGGTTGCTTTCACTGATTGTAGTCAGGGCCCTATAATCCACGCATAAACGTAAAGAGCCATCCTTCTTCTCTCTAAAAAGGACCGGGGCAGCCACTTTAGGCTTGGCTGGCTCAATGAAACCTCTCTCCAGGTTTTTTTTTATAAATCTTTCCATTTCCTCCTTCTCCTTTGGGCTCATGGAGTATAATCTGGGCTTCGGGAGTTTTGCCCCAGGCTTGAATTCAATGGTACCGTCTGTGGGTCGGTGGGGGGGAAGCTCATTCGCCCTCTCCTCACTGAAGACTTCAGCAAGGTCCCTATATTCCTCTGGTATTTCTGTTAATCTTTTTTCCTCTCCTATGGATGCTTTTTCTATTCTTAATTCTGGTAGCCCCCCTTGGGATTTTAAGTCCATAGGGTCCCCCTTCGGGAATTTGATTTCTGTCATCCTCCAATTTACCCAGGGGTTCCATTTTTTCAACCATTCCATCCCTAGAATCATTGGGCATTCCATACCTGGGGTCACCCCAAACGTTAAGTCCTCTTCATGGTTGCCCAGGGAGAGGTGTATTGGCAGAGTGGCTAGGGTAGCTGGCACCCCCCCTGCTATGGATCCATCTATCTGGCCAAATGAGATTGGTTGTTCCAGTCTCCTGGATGGGATGCCCAGATTCCCCACTAGTGTTGGGCTAATAAGGCAGCGGGTGCAGCCAGAGTCTATTAAGGCTTTCACCTTCACAGCTTCGGGCATGGGGGGGATTAATATAGTCACTGTTTTGAAGATGGGTGTGATGCATCCACTTACCAGGGGTTCGCCCTCCGAGCTCTCATCTGAGGCATCCACCGTCCCTGTGGTGTAGGCTGGAGTTCTTTCCCCTTGGTGAGCAGAGGTGGGGGTTTCTGCAATTTCCATCATTCTCATGGCTGTTTCTTTTGGCTTAGCTGAATACTCTCTGGGTTTGTTGATTGGGGATCTGTCTGGGTTGTGCTGGGGGGCCTTTGAGCGGCATTCTACAGCTCGATGCCATTCTCTTCCGCACTTGAAACACCCCATTTGCTTCTTGGCTGTATCCGATGATTTCACCGGTTGGTGTGTCAGCTCAGGCGGGGGCGGCTCCATTGTTTTCCTCGGCGGTGCCTCTTCAATATGTCGATCTCTGCTTCCTCTGCCAAGACGTACCATTCCTCAAGTCGATGTGGGTCCCCTCGGGGCAGGCAAGCATCATATAGATCATAGTTTAGTCCGTCTTTGAAATGGCCCAGGAGGATGTCTTCTGGCCAATTCAGTTTGCTGGCAATGGCCCGGAATTCTTGTGTATACTCGGCCACTGGGCGTTTGCCCTGCCTCATCGTTGTTATTCTTTCACGGGCTTTGCGATCAGCCAGGGGGTCTTCAAATCGTCTTCTCAACGAGGACATGAAACGGTTGAAGTTACTGAGTTCTGGGGCATGGGAGTCATGCAGGTTCACCACCCAATCTGCAGCTGGTCCATCCAGGGCAGATTGCACGATCCGGATGCGGGCTTTGTCGCTGGGGATGTCCTGCCCATATTCCCCCATGTAGCTGAGGACTTGGGTTAGGAAAAACCCCAAGCGTGTTGGCTCCCCTTTGAATTTCACCTCCAACGGTGGACGTCTTGGAATGGATCGGTGCCTCCGTTGTGGGTGGTAGTGTCTTCTGTCCAGATTGCCATCTGTGCTCCGGTAGGGGGTGGGGGCTCCTGGATCAGTAGATGTCCCTGGGGTTGCAGGTTCCACGTCCCCCTCGGTGTCTCTCCCTTTGCGGCTCCAGGAGCTGGGGCGGCCGTAGGGCTCAGTATTCTCCTCTCCTAGGAAGCTGAGAGTTCTCTTCATCAGTCAATAGCTTTCTCTAGGATCCAGTCTGAGTATGGTGCCCAGCTTCCTCCCTCTTCACTTGCGTGCAGGGATTTCTCCATCTCCTGCTTCCAGTCTGGTTGCTTGGTCCCCCGTCTCAGGGTCACCTTTCTTGATTCCTTTCCCCACTCACTTTTCTTTCCAACGCCCATCGACCAGCGAGGCTTGTGGTCCTGTGTCTCCACCACTTCTTCTCCTGAGGAATCTGGCCTCTCGGATTCCAACATCTGGCAAGGTTGCAACTGGGTCAGCGGCTCTCTTTCCAGGGAGTTTTCCCCCTCTCTTGCTTCGTTGTCTGACATGGTAAATTTTTGCAAAATCCCCCGGCAAGGGTCTCCCTTCCCGGTGGATTAATTTTGCAAGTCCTGTCTAATGTAAGGACCCACCCCACTTTGCATCTTAAGAAGACAGAACTCTTGGAATAATTCTTCCAACAGGAATCATTTATTAAGAGAAGTGGTTGCAGGCATGCTAGACAGGACTTGGGGTTCAAGCTCTTCCATTCAAGGTTTTAAGGGGTTCCCCAGTAGTCCCACCCAATCAACCCCCCTTCCCGTGATAGTTTCAAGTATCACAATTCCACCCCTTTTCTTCTTTCTTCCGTCTGGATGGAGACTTCAGATAACTACATGAAAGGCAAATACTCTCCTTTGGTATTCTAACACTTCGAGGTTACAATAAACACACATTCAACATTCAGCCCTTTGAAGTGTACTGAAGGAAGTGAGGGCCATAAAGCCCCTTTGTTCTCCCCCTTCTCTCCCTCTTATGGCAGAATCCAGAGATGGCAGAATTGGGAGTTTCTATATTTGATAATTAAAGATGAAATATAATTGGATTCTGACAATATGGAGTAAAGAAATCCCACTGATTTTGTATATTTTTCAGTGATGATGATGATGATGATGTTGGAAGGGACCTTGGAGGTCTTCTAGTCAAACTCCCTGTTCAGGCAGGAAATCATCAGGAAATGACTTAAATATTACATCAGTGATATACCCCATTAAAAATGCAGTACATTAATTGTAATAGTTAATTTAGTTTATTGATTAGTCCATAGATCATATCAAAATAAGAGTTCCAAACACAAATTATTAATAAAATCCTATAAAAACAATTTAAAATGAAACTGGAGTAAAATACAAAAATTTAATATACAGATAAGTAAAATAAGATAAAATTATATTTCAGTATCACCCCTAAAATCTACACCCACCAGTCCCTCATATGCCAGTCTCTGCAGAATGTTGTTTTCAGATTCTGGCCGCATATAAGGTATGTTGTTTTAATATGGGATTCCCAGTGGGTCATTCATTTAATATATGAACCAAGGTACTTGTCTCTCACCCTCTTATACAAACAACAATCAAATAGTATGTGAGCCAGTTCTTCTACCTCTACCCTCTCCACAAATGCAGATACATCCATCATATGGTATAGAATGGAACCTCCCATATCTGACCATTATATCAAGCTGTTCGATTTCGCTTCCATAAATATCTCACTAAGATGTTTTGGCAATTGTAACTTTAAATAGCTGTCTGTTTGAAAAGTACGCTTATATTTACTCAGTCATTTCAAGTTATCATACTTACTAAGAATGGCTATATCATTTTGTGCTTCTATGTCCATGATTCTTTGAGCAGCTCTTTTTTAACTTGTTCTCCTGTTGCACAAGAGACAGGAAGGCCACAGCTTCTTATAAAATTTGACAGTTTAGTAATCCAAGAGATTTGTAATTGTAATTTTATCTGCTCTAATACACATAACTTAGTGAGTCTATCAGTCTCTATTTCGCTGATTTTTTTTTTCAATTTTTATTATTTTATTTTCATTACAATCATAAGGAAAAAAAATCAGATACATAAGAAGTTAAAATACAACACACAAATTCCGATATTGCTCACCCATTTCCCCCCAGACCGCATCCCCCTCTCAACTCTTCACTTCCCCCTTCCTTCTACCTCCTCTCCTCCCCTCCCTCTCTCCTCTATCTTTCTACTTACTTATCCCTCTCCTCTTCTTCTCAATCGGATGCGGTCTGAGGGAAAATGCCCGAGCAATCCTCCATCACCAAAATCTGAACTATTGAACATACTACCCATACTCTCCCCTCCCCTTCCCCCCGTTTCCCCCCCCCCGACTTCCCAGAGCTCAGTACAGGGTTACAAAAAAAAGAAGAAAAGAAAAAAAAGAAAACTAAACATAGTCAACTTAAATTTACGACTTATACAATAACCGGAATCCTAATAACCCTTAACTCTCTGCAAACTTGAATTCATAATTTAATAAAAATCCATTATTCATAAAATAAATGAAACTTTGTTGTTCCATACTTCTTCTGAATATATTCTATCCATCTTCTCCATACAGAAACGTATCTCTTTTGTGAATGGTCCTTTAAGTAAGCAGAAATTTTAGCCATTTCTGCTAAGTTAGAAACCTTGAACACCCATTCTTCCAAAGAAGGCAGAGAATCTTTTTTCCAATACTGACCCACCAATAGTCTTGCTGCTGTTATTAAATTCAGCATTAAAATAGTTTCTTTAACATCAAAATCCACAAAAATGCCCAAAAGAAATAATTGGGGAGTAAATTTAATTTTCCTTTTAAAAACCTTTTGAATGTTCCACCAAATCATAATCCAAAAAGTTTTAATATTTTTGCAAGTCCACCAAACATAAAAATAAGTTGCATCCAAGGAACCACATCTACAACATTTGGGTTGCAAATTCGGATACATACAAGATAACTTTTTAGGATCCAAATGCCATCTATAAAACATTTTATAAAAGTTTTCCCTCGGGAGCTTCCGGTGGGAGGCGACGGCGATGGCGGCTAGCTTTTAGCCGTCCAGCTGGGGAAGTGTCAGAGCCGCGGAGCGCAGCGCGCATCAGCTGGCCCGCGGCTCGGAAATCCCTTCCCGGGAAAAGGGAAGGGATAGAGAACGCAAGAGTAGAGGTAGAACCCCTGAACCCCCTCTGGATTTATTTCTAGAGGGGGTGAAAGGAGTGTTCCCTCGGAGCTCTTGCTGATCTCCGCCTCCCAGCTGTTTGTGCTTCCTTGGAAGCAAAAGAAACCGCCGCTTCGATCTCCGTGTTTACAGCATTTTGGTGAGTAATTTTTAAACGGACGGAGCAGTTTAAAGGACTTTTTCTTATATTTTAGGTGTTTATTTTTTTATCTTTTGATTTTTACTATTTTTCCTCCTTTTCTTTGTTATACTAGTGAAAGGACTTAAGATGGCGTTTTGAAAGTGTCGGAGTTTTTTTGTCCTTTCTCTTTTGTTTTACTTTCCCTTTTTAAGGATTGTTTTTTGCTTTTGCTTTTGCTTTTGGCTTAGAATTTTTTTTTGAATTGTTTGTTCTTTTATTACTTATTCTTGGGATTTATTCTGGACTTTTAATGATTATAGTTTGTCTCTTTTTAAAAATTCTTTTTTTCTTTTTTTCCTCCTCCCTTTTTGGCTGGAGGGGAAAGGGAAGTGACAATTGTGCTTTTTAAAATGGCTTCAAAGAGGCAGCAGCCTTCCTCAGTAACCAAGGTTATTTCTTCTCCTATAACTTCCACTGCACAGCTACAACAACAATCTAAACATGCACCACCGGCTCAGCCACCACCCTCCCCTCCTCTACCTGGACTTTCAGTGCAAGAGGTTAGAGGCATAATGGGAGAGATTGTAGTTCAAATGAGAGAGGAAATGACTAAATTTGTTTCACAGATTAAATCAGAAATTAAATCTGATCTCAAAGAAGAGATAACGGGGATAAAGTCTAAATTGCAAGAAAATAATAATGAATTACGACAAGATATACTGGCAGCTGTTTCAGGTTTGGCTACTGTGGTGGTTAAGCTCGATGCAAGGCGTGAGGAAGTGGAAGACAAAGTTGACTCTTTAGATGACAAAATTCAAGACGTGGAAAGGAAGGTGGACTCCTCACAAGAAGATATTTTGATGTTTCAATACAGACAAATGGAGTATGCTCTGAGGATTAGAGGCCTCAAGGAAGATATGAATCAAGATTTGATGGAGGTGGTTCTTAGTGATCTGGCGCTGGCTTTGGATATGGATAAAGGAGAATTACAGAGAGAAGTAGAAAAAATTTATAGACTCAACTCCTGGATTGCTAAGCAGAAGAATTTGCCCAGAGATGTGGTGATTTACTTTACAAAGAAGTCCCTGCGGAATGAGATTATACAAGCTTTTTACAACAAAAGATTTCAGATTGCCGCCCAAGATGTCATCATTCTAAAGGAAATCCCATCTAAAATTTTAAGAAGTAGGAAAGACTTTTCTTTTTTAACCAATGAGCTTAAAGCTAGATCGATGCCATTCAGATGGGAAATTCCGATGGGTATCGTTTTGAGCCATGCTGGGACACGTTACAGATTGAACACAGTTGACAAAGCTAGAGATGTCTATACTTCGGTCCTGAGTGCAGGCTCAACTTCATCTGGTCGGAAATCTTTGAGTGCTAAGGAACCTGAGCAGCAATCTGAGGCACTAGATTTGGTTTCCGCAGGGATGATAGAAGTGGCAAAGCAACGCCAAATGGAGGCTAAAGAGCAGAGGATGACTCGTGCAGCTTATAAGCGTAAAGAGAAAGAGCAACGTAAAAAAGAGCCAAAAGAGAATTCTCCTGGAAGTGCATCACCGCCGGTGGGAGGAGCAAGACCCAAGAGTTATGCAACACACGCAGCTCTGTCAGAGTTTGATGGTGTCTTCTCCAGGCTGCGTGCAAAGGGAGATGGCAAAGTTTTTGACCTGGAATGTTAATGGATTGAATTCTCCTCAGAAACGGAAAAAAATCTTTTATTATTTGAAACAACATACCAATGATGTTATTTGTTTACAGGAAACTCATATTCTACTGAAAGATCAGAAATATTTAGTTAATGCTCGTTTGGGATCTCATTTTATATCTCCTGCACCTGGGAAGAAAGGGGGAGTTGTTATATATGTCAAACAAAACCTGCCAGCTTGTCTGGTAGAATCAGATACCCAGGGGAGATATGTGATGATTGAACTTGGTATTTATGGTAAGAAAGTACTTATAGTTGGACTTTATGCTCCAAATCAACAACAGGAACAATTTTATAACCAGTTACACCAAAAAATAACTTTGCTTGATTATAGATCGGTGGTATTAATGGGTGATTGGAATGGTGTCTTAGATACACAAAGGGATAAGAAAGGTTCCTCTCCTTTTCTTAAACAAGCAAGGCTACCTAAAGCCTTTTTTGATCTGAAAGAAGACTGGGAATTAAGGGACTATTGGCGGGAACGTAATCAAGAGGAGAGAGACTTTACTTTTTTTTCTGACAGACACCAATCTTTTTCAAGAATTGACTTTTTCTTGATTACCACGGATTTGTATAATAAAGTAAAGAATGTAAAGATTTTTCCTAGATCACTGACGGATCATATTCCAGTTTGGATGGAGTTGATTCAAGAGAAAGAGGAAAGAAGATCCTGGAGAGTTAATGAAAATTTGTTTAGACAAGAGAAGAATGTTCAAAAAATAAAGGAGTGTTTAAAGGACTATTTTGCTTTGAATATGTATAAGGGGACTTCAATGTCAATGGTATGGGATGCAGGTAAAGCATTTATGCGCGGTGTTTTGATAAAAATGAATAATTTTTATAAGCGAAATCAGACTCAGAAACGTAGAGAACTTGAAGATGAAATTAAACTAAAAGAAAGGGCTTTGATTCTAAATCCTTATGATGAAAGTACTAAAGAATCTGTAAAGTTATTAAGGTCACAATTTAATATGTTGATAGCAGATCAAGCTGCAACCAATTTATTATTTATGAAACAAAATACATTTTGTAATGCTAATAAGCCGGGGAGATGGTTGGCTTATCAATTAAGAAAGAAACAGAGACAGAGAATAATAGAGAAACTAAATTATAAGGGTAAACTAGTTTCTCAGAAGGAATTAATTAAAAAATCTTTTTTGGATTATTATCAAAACCTATACAAATCTACTAAGGTACAACTGTTAGATATAAATAAATATTTAGCTGAGGCAAGTTTTCCTAAACTGACTGAGGATCAGAAATATGAAATTAATGGTTTAATTACTAAGGAGGAAATTGCCTCAGCAATTCAACAATTGAAATTAGGTAAAGCACCGGGTACGGATGGGTTAACAGCTGTTTATTATAAAGCTTTAATGGAGGAGATGATTCAACCATTAAATGATCTTTTTAATGGTATCTTACAGGGTTTAGAGATTCCTCCTTCATGGCGTAGTGATTTTATATCATTGATTCCAAAGGAGGATCAAGATCTTACTTTACCAAAAAACTATAGGCCTATATCTCTTTTAAACGTGGATTATAAGATATTTGTAAAAATTTTGGTAAAAAGGCTTATGAGGGTGGTGCATCATCTTGTGCATAAAGATCAATCAGGGTTTATAACAGGAAGGTATATGAAAAACAATGTTAGACAAATTATTAACTTATTAGAATACTTAGATAAGAACAACCAAGTTCATGCAGGGCTCATATTTTTAGATGCTGAAAAAGCATTTGACCAACTGAATTGGCATTTTATGCTAAGAGTAATGGAAGAAATGAATTTTGGTGAAAACATATTAAAAGCCCTTAAGGTAATATATCAAAAACAAACAGCACAACTTATTGTTAATGGAGGTTTGTCGGAGGTTTTCACACTAGAGAAAGGTACTAGACAGGGGTGTCCTTTATCGCCATTGTTGTTTGTTTTAACATTGGAAATATTATTGATTAAAATTCGAGAGTCTCAGGAAATTAAAGGAATATATGGTAATAAAAAAGAATATAAGTTGAGAGCTTTTGCGGATGACTTGGTTGTTACTTTGTCGCAACCTGATTATTCTGTAGTAAACTTATTACAGTTGATTCACCATTATGGTTTGGTCTCGGGTTTTAAGATTAATGTAAATAAGACTAAAATTTTACTTAAAAATTTGTCGAGTCAGGAGAAGCAGATTTTGGTTAACTCGACGGGTTTTGAGATTGTTAATAAGGTAAAATATTTGGGGGTGATGCTGTCTGTTTCTAATGCAAAACTATTAAAAAATAATTATGAAAGGTTGTGGGTCGGGGTACAGAAAGACTTGAAGAATTGGGAAAAGCTGCAATTATCCCTCATGGGAAGAATTGCAGTGATAAAAATGAATATTCTACCCAAGTTTCTTTTTTTGTTTCAAATGTTACAAATTTTGAAAAATGAGATTAATTTAAATGAGTGGCAGAAGGGTCTCAATAAATTTATTTGGGCAGGGAAAAAACCAAGGGTTAAGTTCAAAATTATGCAAGACTTCCGTGAGAGGGGCGGACTCAAGGTACCAAATTTGAAATTATATTATGATGCGGTGGTTTTAACATTAATGAGTGACTGGGTAAATTTGACAAATTCTGAGATACTTTATCTAGAGGGATGGGATTTACTTTATGGGTGGCATGCCTATTTAACATTCAATAAAAAAATGGACTGGGCTTTTAAATCTCATATCTTAAGAATTTCTTTACTTAGGATTTGGAGAAAATATTATAAAAGTGATTTCAAAGTACCATTATGGGCTATACCTTGGCATGCGATAGAAGCAATAAAAAGAGGGGTTAAAATGGATATGGTGTCTTACAGACAGTTACTTAAATGGGATGGACAAAACTGGCAATTAAAATCACGGGAAGAATTAGCACAAGAAAAATTTACTTATTCTTGGTTCCAATATAGGCAACTACTAGATAGATGGAAGATGGATTGTAAGGTGGGTTTTCTTAGAGAAGATGAAAATCTTATTAAGCAACTGAGGGATCAAAGACAAACCCACATTAAGAGAATTTATGTGGTTTTAGTTGAATTGGACTCAGAAACGGAACTAATTAAAGATTGTATGATTAGATGGGCGCAGAACTTTGGTGAGCCAGTTTCATTGGACACCTGGGAAACTAATTGGGTGAGAAATGTCAAATTTACTCAAGCACAGAATCTAAGGGAGAATTTTTATAAAATGTTTTATAGATGGCACCTTGATCCACAAAAAATGTCTTACATGTACCCTGACGTGCAACCTAAATGTTGGAGATGTGGTTATAAGGAGGCTTCCTATTCTCATATTTGGTGGTCATGTAGAGAGATAAAAGCATTTTGGATCAAAATATGGTGGAATATCCAGAGAATTTTTAGAAGGAGGGTAAAATTTACTCCGCAATTATTTTTGTTAGGTATTGTTACAGATTGTGATACAAAGGAGGTTGTATTGATGTTAAACTGGATCACAGCCGCGAGGCTGTTAATTGGACAATATTGGAAGAAGGAATCTTTGCCTACATTGCAGGAATGGTTTTTTAAAGTAGCTTATCTGGCAGAAATGGCAAAGATTTCGGCTTTCTTAAAGCAACAAACGCAAGAGAAGTTTTTTGCTATCTGGGACAAATGGATAAAATTTATACAATTTAGATTTGGTATACAAAAATATTATATAGCTTTTTCATAAGTTTTATTTTTATATATATTATAGATATCCTTTTTATATATATAAATATAAAGTTTTTAATTTAATTTTTATTTTTATTTTTTTTTTTTTTTATTTTTTTTTTTTTTT